>NC_134413.1:81992371-82072371 GCF_038048845.1 Mixophyes fleayi | reverse complement strand
GAAAGAGGAGTGAAAAAGATTATAAGAAGAGTTGTCCAAGAACCAAGGACCACTTGTGGAGAGCTTCAGAAAGACCTGGAATTAGCAGGTACAATTGTTTCAAAGAAAACAATAAGTAATGCACTCGACCGCCATGGCCTGTATGCACGCTCACCAGGCAAGACTCCTTTGCTGAAGAAAAAATATGTTGAAGCTCATTTAAAGTTTGCTGCACAACATTTAGACAAGCCTGTGAAACACTGGGAGAATATAGTGTGGTCAGATGAACTCTTTGGATGCCATAATACACACCAGGTGTATAGAGGAGAAATGGCACCGCACATCACCCCAAAAACACCGTACCAACCGTGAAGTTTGGAGATGGGAACATCATGGTGTGGGGCTGTTTATCTGCACACGGTACTGGCATACTGCATATATTTGAAGGATGAATAGAAAAATGTACAGAGACATTCTTGATAAAAAATTTGCTGCCATCTACCAGGATGCTGAAGATGAAACGAGGGTGGACATTTCAGCAAGACAATGATCCCAAACACACAGCCAAGGACACTCTCAATTAGTTTCAGAGAAAGAAAGTAAAGCTGATAGAATGGCCCAGCCAATCACCTGACTTGAATCCAACTGAAAATCTATGGAAAGAACTAAAGATCAGAGTTCATAGAAGAAGCCCACGGAACCGTCAAGATTTAAAGACTATTTGCGTTGAAGAATGGGGCAAAATCACAGCTGAGCAATGTATGCGACTCATTTCTCCATACAGGAGGCGTCTTGAAGCTGTCATTACCAACAAATGCTTTTGTACAAAGTATTAAATACATTTCAGGAAGTGTATTCAATACTTTTTCCTTGTGTCATTTTACATTATTACACAAAACTTAAATTATGGACATCTATGATTTCTTTGCATGTGTGGATTGCAAGGGTTGCTGCTAAAATTTGGTGCAAATTTCATTACAATAGCCACATTAAATATATATTTACTGAGAAAAATGTTGGTGTGTTCAATATATATATATATATCTCATCATTATCATCACCATCATCATCATCATCATCATCATCATTTATTTATATAGCGCCAACATATTCCGTAGCGCTTTACAATACCATTTATTTATATAGCGCCACTGATTCCGCAGCGCTGTACAGAGAACTCACTCACATCAGTCCCTGCCCCATTGAAGCTTACTGTCTAAATTCCCTAACACACAGACAGATAGAGACAAGGGGTCAATTTATTAGCAGCCAATGAAACTACCAGTATGTTTTGGGAGTGTGGGAGGAAACCGGAGCACCCAGAGGAAACTCACGCAAACACGGGGAGAAGATATAAACTCACAGATAAGGCCATGGTGCTCCCAGAACAGTCTGCACATAATATATTATGGGTATAATTTAGAACAAATATATTGATACATAACACAAGAAAATAACGTTAATAGAACTATTGTCCCCATAATGATCCTCAGCTCCACTTAATTCATGCCCAATAAGGCTATCTAGGAGCTTATAAGTAGTGCATCCAGTGTTTTTATCACACAGTATTCACATTCACTAATCACAAGCACTTTTAGATTTCGCTATTTTTAATAAAACATTGTTTTAACATGATTAAATAAAAGCTATATTTTATTCTCTCTCATATTGATGTTCATCTAGCCATTGAGATAGTAAATGATGCAGGGATTCTAGTTCACCTATTTGTCTATAAAAAAAACTTCTAATCTCTCTTTGTGTTTGTATGTATATACAAGTTTTTTGGTAGCACCCCTCAGCTAATTAGTCAACAGGAATCTATAGATTTACATGAATGAGGGTATTCCCTATAATCAGTGCGATAGAATCTTTTTCTTTGAGTCTAATGATTCTGTATATAAGAATTGGAAATCTAGGGATTTGGAGAATAAGTTGGCAAAGACGGAAATGTCTTGGATATTTAAACTAGATTGTTTAACCCCAAACGGATTAAATAAGGATTTTTAGCATAAATGCTTTTTGATTTATATTGCAGCGTTTATGATAAGTTTAATATGCCTAATAGGGACATTCTCTGATGTATTTTTAAGATTTAACAGATGATTGGTCACTGATAGTATAAATAGGAACCATGGTATTTAGTCTCCATGCACCTTGACAAAGACTCTTTGGAGTCGAAACATGTTGGTGCGAAAGAGCTAAATACTATAAGTTTGACTTTTGATGCGTCGTATACCCTACCCAATTACCAACTTAATGTGAGGAGATCACCAATGGCTTGGATTACCCGGGGTCCTTGCGGAACTGCTATATACTGTCATATCTCTGGTAGGAGTATATATATACATATCAATTTCTGTATGTTTTAAACCAACTTGTAAAAATGTGAGTTTATAAAATGTGATTTTAATGGATATAAAATAAAAAAACAATATTACGTTAGATACCTTTTTTTTCTCCTTGGTTTTTATATGATGTTGGATGGAGAATTTTCTGACAGTTTGATCTTTGAAAAAGAAACCTGAAGAAGTCTACAGATCTATTATTGAGGCTCCTATATCATCCACATTCTTGTGAGTAGCCTGGAATAAGGGGGATGTTACACCTGGGAGAACCCCTAATCAACTGGAACTGATTCATCTATTTGTTGGCATTTACAGACTTTAGTGTTTTATCCATACAATATTACACTATTGTGAATATCTGCTGGGAAACACATCAATGATATAGGAGAGACCATCACGTCACAATACAAATTACCATTTCTATTTTTTTCTTTAATAAGGGGATATTACCTGCGCCTAAAAGGTTTTCTAATTTTCCATTAAATACCAATAGGACACACACACAGCTGAATAACAATAGGACACACACACATACAGCTAAATAACAATAGGACACACACACACAGCTAAATAACAATAGGACACACACACAGCTAAATAACAATAGGACACACACACAGCTAAATAACAATAAGACACACACACAGCTAAATAACAATAGGACACACACATAGCTAAATAACAATAGGACACACACACACAGCTAAATAACAATAGGATGCACACACACCGAAAATAATAGGACACACACACAGCTGAATAACAATAGGACACACACAGCTAACTAACAATAGGACACACACACACACAGCTAAATAACAATAGGACACACACAGCTAAATAACAATAGGACACACACACACAGCTAAATAACAAAAGGACACACACAAAGAGCTAAATAACAATAGGACACACACACAGCTAAATAACAATAGGACACACACACACACAGCTAAATAACAATAAGACACACACATAGCTAAATAATAATAGGACACACACAGCTAAATAACAAAAGGATACACACACAGCTGAATAACAATAGGACACACACAGCTAACTAACAATAGGACACACACAGCTTACTAACAATAGGACACACACACAGCTAAATAACAATAGGACACACACACATACAGCTAAATAACAATAGGACACACACACACACATACAGCTAAATAACAATAGGACACACACACACAGAGCTAAATAACAATAGGACACACACACACAGCTAACTAACAATAGGACACACACACAGCTAAATAACAATAGGACACACACACAGCTAAATAACAATAAGACACACACACAGCTAAATAACAATAGGACACACACATAGCTAAATAACAATAGGGCACACACACACAGCTAAATAACAATAGGACGCACACACACCGAAAATAATAGGACACACACACACAGCTGAATAACAATAGGACACACACAGCTAACTAACAATAGGACACACACACACACACAGCTAAATAACAATAGGACACACACAGCTAAATAACAATAGGACACACACACACACAGCTAAATAACAAAAGGACACACACAAAGAGCTAAATAACAATAGGACACACACACAGCTAAATAACAATAGGACACACACACACAGCTAAATAACAATAAGACACACACATAGCTAAATAATAATAGGACACACACAGCTAAATAACAAAAGGATACACACACAGCTGAATAACAATAGGACACACACAGCTAACTAACAATAGGACACACACAGCTTACTAACAATAGGACACACACACAGCTAAATAACAATAGGACACACACACATACAGCTAAATAACAATAGGACACACACACACACATACAGCTAAATAACAATAGGACACACACACACAGAGCTAAATAACAATAGGACACACACACACAGCTAACTAACAATAGGACACACACACAGCTAAATAACAATAGGACACACACACAGCTAAATAACAATAAGACACACACACAGCTAAATAACAATAGGACACACACATAGCTAAATAACAATAGGACACACACACACAGCTAAATAACAATAGGACGCACACACACCGAAAATAATAGGACACACACACACAGCTGAATAACAATAGGACACACACAGCTAACTAACAATAGGACACACACACACACACACACACACACACAGCTAAATAACAATAGGAGACACACACACACAGCTAAATAACAATAGGACACACACAGCTAAATAACAAAAGGACACACACAAAGAGCTAAATAACAATAGGACACACACACAGCTAAATAACAATAGGACACACACACACACACACACACACACACACACACACACAGCTAAATAACAATAGGACACACACACAGCTAAATAACAATAAGACACACACACAGCTAAATAATAATAGGACACACACACACACACAGCTAAATAACAATAAGACACACACACAGCTAAATAATAATAGGACACACACACACAGCTAAATAACAATAAGACACACACATAGCTAAATAATAATAGGACACACACAGCTAAATAACAATAGGACACATACACACACACACAGCTAAATAACAATAGGACACACACACAGCTAAATAACAATAAGACACACATACAGCTAAATAACAATAGGACACACATACAGAGCTAAATAACAATAGGACACAGCTAAATAACAATAGGACACACACACACACACACACAGCTAAATAACAATAGGACACACACAGTTAAATAACAAAAGGACACACACAAAGAGCTAAATAACAATAGGACACACACAGCTAACTAACAATAGGACACACACACAGCTAAATAACAATAAGACACACACACAGAGCTAAATAACAATAGGACACACACACAGCTAAATAACAATAAGACACACACACACAGCTAAATAACAATAGGACACACACACAGCTAACTAACAATAGGACACACAACACACATATGCTGAGATTTATATGATCTGAGACAGTGGTCGGAATGTGGATTTAGAATTGCTGGTATGGAAATCTCAAGTGAATAACCACGGGCCGAGAACTGCCTAGACCCCTAAACGCTACAGAGTTTTTTTTTATAGTGTCTAAGTTTTGTTTTTTTTTGCTTTTTAACACTATATAATATAAACTTAACATGGGTATAAAATGAGCCCCATGAGTGCACCTAGGGTGCATTTAGTTGTCAATGCTCAGAATCCACATAACTATGCCCCCCCTGCAGACATCACCATTTTCACTTACAAAATCCATGTATATTTTCGTAAAATCAGTCACATTCACACAATAATAGGTGTGAATGGCACTTGTGGAAGGAAAAGGATACTGGGTCCTGGATCCCAAGGACAGCATTTACGAGTTATGATTAAATCAGTGATGTGTAATCAAGGTCTGAGTACTAAACTCACTATCCCTAATGTTCTGTGATGTGCTGCTATTTCTGTTCTATAAGGGGGTCTAAATTAGTCTGTTCCTGCATCTGTTCCACATGTGTCAGTTTTAGGTTTGATTTTTTTTTGGCCGCCGGAAATACCCGAATAGTGCTCGGATTCCGTCGGATTCACACTGTTCGGGTGGGCTCGGATTAGCGCAATCCGAGCCCGCTCCTCTCTAGTGTGTGCACTCAGGATCTGCAGTGCCTGTAGATCTCTATGGAGTGTGCAGAGTCACAATCTGTTCAGCTGACGTTTATGACAGATGAAGAGCACAGATCTGAAGGTAAATCGTGTAAAACGTGTATAGTGTGTACACATGAATCAGCTGCAGATCGGGGCTTTTTTTTTTTTTTTAATTGCTGGTAAAATTGTTAAAGATATTGCAACGGGAGACATTTTCTGTAGTGTGTACCCAGCCTAAGACAAGCAGCCCATGAACTATTGTAGACCCCCCCGGTTGCCTTCCTCTAGGATCGTGACCACAGGTGACACATTTACTTTAAGCAGTGACTTTTGCTAGTCCCACTCAGCTTATTAAAGGTACACTCTGGTTACCCCACATTCATGTCACCTCAGCAAGCAGCTCTATGGGAGCACCTCCTTTATCATCATCGCCCTCATCTTCATCACTAGACTCCTCCAGCTGCTCTTTCATGATGTGGTTAGGAACGGATGGTGACTGAAGACCTGCAGTTACCTTCTCTTCTACAGTAAGGAGAGTATGGTTAGTTAGGTCTCATTATATTACAGTAAAGCTGTCGGGTGCACAGCAAGCAAATATATGATTGTATATCACCCTCTTTATAATGCCACCCACATTATGACACCAGGTTTGGTTTGTGTTTTCAGAATTAACGTGTAAAAAAACATTGATTGGTTTTGTAGCAATTGATAGCTGGAAGAAGCTTTTACTCTATGGAGGGAATTCAATTGCTGGCGATGTGGAGTGTGGACATCGCACTGCGCCGATTGCTGGCAATTACGGTAAAAATATCCCATAGAGGTGCGAGGAAAAATGAGCAGAGATTTTACAGAAATCTCTGCAGCAAAGTGTCTCGCAGACGTTCCGGAGACACTTTGTGGCTAACTGAATTCCCCCCCCCATATATCTGTTTTTGTGGGGTTAAACCTACCCTTACTAAAAAGGCTGAGAGAACATTCTGACACCAAGGGGTATATTTACTAAAGTGCGGGTTTGAAAAAGTGAAGATGTTGCCTATAGCAACCATTCAGATTCTAGCTGTCATTTTGTAGAATGTACCAAGTAAATGAGAACTAGACTCTGATTGGTTGCTATAGGCAACATATTTACCTTTTCAAACCTGAAGTTTAGTAAATATTAGGGATGAGCGCGCTCGGATTTCTGAAATCCGAGCCCACCCGAACGTTGCGGATCCGAGTCGGATCCGAGACAGATCCGGGTATTGGCGCCAAATTCAAAAGTGAAACTGAGGCTCTGACTCATAATCCCGTTGTCGGATCTCGCGATACTCGGATCCTATAAATTCCCCGCTAGTCGCCGCCATCTTCACTCGGGCATTGATCAGGGTAGAGGGAGGGTGTGTTAGGTGGTCCTCTGTGCTGTTTAGTTCTGTGCTGTTTAGTTCTGTGCTGTTTAGTTCTGTGCTGTTTAGTGCTGTGCTGTGCTGTGCTGTGCTGTGCTGTGCTGTGCTGTGCTGTGCTGTGCTGTGTTCTGCAGTATCAGTCCAGTGGTGCTGTGTGCTGTGCTCTGTCCTTCTGAGGTCAGTGGTGCTGCTGGGTCCTGTGCTGTGTCCTGTTCAGTCCAGTGGTGCTGTGTCCTGTGCTCTGTGCTTCTAAGGGCATAGTTATTTCCCCAATATTCCCCTGTGTTTAAAAAAATAAAAAAAAGTTTTTTTTATAAAATACCAAAAACTACTTTAATATTTTTTAATTACCACAAAATTTTCACAACCAATCCTGCAGTATAAGCCCATTGGTACTGCAATATTACCAAGTTCACACATTCAGCAGTAAAAGTCCAGTGGTACTGCAATATTACAAAGTTTACACATTCTGCAGTATCAGTCCAGTGGTGCTGTGTCCTGTGCTCTGTCCTGCTGAGTTCCGTAGTGCTGCTGGGTCCTGTGCCGTGTCCTGTTCAGTCCAGTGGTGCTGTGTCCTGTGCTCTGTGCTTCTAAGGGTATAGTTATTTCCCCATTATTCCCAAGTTTGTAAAAAATAAAAAAAAAGTAAAAAAAAATAAAAAATTAAAAAAAAAAAAAATATATAATAATTATAACCAAATTTGCAAAACCAATCCAGCATTATAAGTCCATTGGTACTGCAATATTACCAAGTTCACACATTCTGCAGTATCTTGTGCTACATATAATGGAGAGCAAAAATTTGGAGGATAAAGTAGGGAAAGATCAAGACCCACTTCCTCCTAATGCTGAAGCTGCTGCCACTAGTCATGACATAGACGATGAAATGCCATCAACGTCGTCTGGCAAGCACGATGCCCAATCTCCTAGTACAGGGCATGTAAAATCCAAAAAGCCCAAGTTCTCAAAAAACAGCAAAAAAAGAAACTTAAAATCATCTGAGGAGAAACGTAAAGTTGGCAATATGCCAATTACGACAAGTAGTGGCAAGGAACGGCTTAGGCCCTGTCCCGTGTTCATGACTAGTGGTCCAACTTCACCCAAGGATCAAAGCCCTCCTCCCCCCCCCTACAAAAAAATTAAGAGAGTTATGCTGTCAGCAACAACAACAAAACAGCAAAGAACTCTGCCTTCTAAACAGATGACATCACAAATCCCCAAGGCGAGTCCAAGGGTGTTGTTGGTTGTGAACCCTGACCTTCCCATCACTGTACGGGAAGAGGTGACTCCATCCAGCATTTGCAGCACGCCCTCTGCATATGCTGGAAGGATCACCCACAGTCCAGTTACAGATTTGGCTAATGAAGGTGTGAATGTTGTGCACTGGGAGGAGGATATTGATGTAGCTGGCGCTGAGGAGGATGTTGATGATTATGATGCAGACAGATACCAAATTGCATTTCTCAATTTCTATTTATATTCTAGATTATATAACGGCTGAAAAGTTTTCTGTTTTACTCCTAGTGGAGAGGGGATCTGATGCAGACAGATACCAAACTGCCTTTGTCCATTTCTTTGTATATTTGAATTGCTAGTTCTACAGTCTATGCAGGCTGCTTTATTTATATTCAACTACAAGTGTAGGGCGGGGGGGGGGCATAGATAGCCACCAAAGTAACGTGGTCCATTTAATTTCACTTTCTAGCTCCACAGTCTGTGCAGCCTGCTTTTTTTTATCTTCAAAGTATTTATATTTACAAGCCTTGCAATCTAAATTAACTAGAGGTAGTGACGTGGTAGAACTCCAAAAGGCAGTTTGGAAGCCCCTGTACAAACTGGCTCTATTTTTTAACTGAGTTGTCCCCCCTCCAGTGTGTACTCGGAAAGAGTTTTTAGTGCAGCGGGGAACCTGGTCAGTGAGCGGCGAAGGAGGTTGCTTCCTCACAACGTTGAAAAAATGATGTTTATAAAAATGAATAATCAATTCCTCAATGAAGTACAGCACTGCCCTCCAGACAGTACAGAGGGACTGTGGTTGTGGAGTCCAGCGGGGAAGAATTGATAATGTGTGAGGAGGAGGAAGTACACACTGTAGGGGGAGAGGAATCAGAGGTTGAGGATAAGGACGACATCTTTCCTCAGTAGAGCCTGTTTAGTTTGTACAGGGAGAGATGAATTGTTTTATTGGTGTGGGGGCCCAAACAAACCAATCATTTCAGCCACAGTTGTTTGGTAGGCCCTGTCGCTGAAATGATTGGTTTGTTAAAGTGTGCATGTCCTATTTTAACAACATAAGGGTGGGTGGGAGGGCCCAAGGACAATTCCATCTTGCACCTTTTTTTTTGGCATTATGTGACCATTCAACAGTCGTTTGCCATGTTCAAAAAGTAAAAGAAAATGCCAACAAATTCAATAAATTAAATCAAAAGTTAAATGCCCTGTCATTATTTAAAACAAGAGGTTTTGACGTGCTAGAATTAGTGTAGTGTTAAGATGTTATAAACACTACACTTGGAAATTGGAGGAGGTAATGTGGCCCCGGTATCAAATTGGGTACCGGGGCCACCCCACTATGCAGTCCAGATACTTGTTTGGTGGAATTCCGACACGTGGAGGGTTTTTAAATTATATTGTGGCCTCGGTACCAAATTGTGTACCGGGGCCACCACACTACGCAGTCAAGATACTTGTTTGGTGGAATTCAGACCAGTTGAGGGTTTTATTATTATATTGTGTGGACCACTCTATCTATACCACACTACAACTCTATACCACTCTATTTCCTACTTTAATTCTAT
Organism: Mixophyes fleayi; assembly: GCF_038048845.1. NCBI lineage: Eukaryota > Metazoa > Chordata > Amphibia > Anura > Limnodynastidae > Mixophyes > Mixophyes fleayi. The sequence goes on along the minus strand of NC_134413.1, from coordinate 82,062,247 downwards.
TTAATTCTATTTCCTACTTTAATTCTATTACTAATTAATTAACATAAAGAGGAACAAAAAAAACCAATTTTACCAAAAGTATAATATGACTTAGACTTACAAACACTACACTTGAAAGATCGTGCCTTTAAATGAAAAAGTAAGTCTTCATTGCACGACTATGTGCAACAGGGACAGTTTTTTTCTTTACAAAGTCAACTAATAACACTTGGACCCTGTCTGTCTTTAACATACTTAATGGGATCTCAATGACGAATTGTCTGTAGCATGTTTGGAGGAGGTATTGTGGCCCCGGTATCAAGTTGGGTACCGGGGCCACCCCACTACGCAGTCCAGATACTTGTTTGGTGGAATTCTGACACGTGGAGGGTGTATTTATTTTATTGTGGCCCCGGTATCAAGTTGGGTACCGGGGCCACCCCACTACGCAGTCCAGATACTTGTTTGGTGGAATTCTGACACGTGGAGGGTGTATTTATTTTATTGTGGCCCCGGTATCAAGTTGGGTACCGGGGCCACCCCACTACGCAGTCCAGATACTTGTTTGGTGGAATTCTGACACGTGGAGGGTGTATTTATTTTATTGTGGCCCCGGTACCAAATTGTGTACCGGGGCCACCACACTACGCAGTCAAGATAGATAGATGCGTATCATAGATAAAGTACATTCAGTGGTGTGGGGCAAATTGAAAAATATTCAAAATGCACTGACATTATCAAAAACAAGAGGTTGTCACACGCTAAAACTCCAACATGTATATGATGGAGAGGATGGAGGAGCAGCCGTATGTGTAGTGTAATGCAGACCTGTTGAAGGTTTTTTATATATTTTATTGTGGTGCCCAGTGCCCACTCCTCTACGCAGTCCAGGTACATTTATTGGTGCGAATCAAACAAGTTGATGGTTTTCTTATTATATATATTGTGGTGACCCACTCCTCTACGCAGTCCAGGTACATTTATTGGTGCGATTCATAAAAGTTCAGGGTTTTTAATATATTGTGGTGACCAACTCCTCTACGCAGTCCAGGTACATTTATTGGTGCGATTCATAAAAGTTCAGGGTTTTTAATATATTGTGGTGACCCACTCCTCTACGCAGTCCAGGTACATTTATTGGTGCGAATCAAACAAGTTGATGGTTTTCTTATTATATATATTGTGGTGACCCACTCCTCTACGCAGTCCAGGTACATTTATTGGTGCGATTCATAAAAGTTCAGGGTTTTTAATATATTGTGGTGACCCACTCCTCTACGCAGTCCAGGTACATTTATTGGTGCGATTCATAAAAGTTCAGGGTTTTTAATATATTGTGGTGACCCACTCCTCTACGCAGTCCAGGTACATTTATTGGTGCGAATCAAACCAGTTGATGGTTTTCTTATTATATATATTGTGGTGACCCACTCCTCTACGCAGTCCAGGTACATTTATTGGTGCGATTCATAAAAGTTCAGGGTTTTTAATATATTGTGGTGACCCACTCCTCTACGCAGTCCAGGTACAATTATTGGTGCGAATCATAAAAGTTCAGGGTTTTTAATATATATTGTGGTGACCCACTCCTCTACGCAGTCCAGAAAGATACCTTGTTGCAACGTTTTGGACTAATAACTATATTGTGAGGTGTTCAGATTCAGAATACACTGTAAATTAGTGGAAATGCTTGTTATTGAATGTTATTGAGGTTAATAATAGCCTAGGAGTGAAAATAAGCCCAAAAACTTGATTTTTAAACTTTTTATGTTTTTTTCAAAAAAAATCCGAATCCAATACCTTAAATCCGAACCGAGACCTTTCGTCAAGTGTTTTGCGAGACAAATCCGAACCTCAAAAATAACGAAAATCCGGATCCAAAACACAAAACACGAGACCTCAAAAGTCGCCGGTGCACATCCCTAGTAAATATACCCCCAAGTATACAAACTTAGTGACCTATGATGTACTTTCATACCCACCATTACAATTATACTGATAGGATCTATAGTAAGGATATCACTGAAGAGACACATCCAGGAACGGTCTTTTCAAAGTTCAGTGTTATCTTCATACTGTATGACTTCAACTGCACTCAACACTCATTAACCACCAAATATAATTTATACACATGCACTTAATTGTCCAGCTGTCACATAACTAAGAGGCTGCCCCCATTCTGTATTTTAAAACTGTCCCTCTACATGATGTTTCCTGAGACCCGCTCCAGTCTTCAGCGGCATCCGCACAGAGAAACACCACTGCCCGTTAGAACAAGAAAAATAAATGATTATCTTCTTGCTGCCATAAGCAGCACATAAGAATGTGCCCTACTCCTTGGGCACCTACGTTAGAATGGATCATATGTTGGTACAGGGGCATAGGGGAGGAGCTGCCGATTTCACAAACGTTTTCACAGATACAGATTAAGTGGCTACTCCCACACCTGCCCTATATAGCTCAAGGTGAAAGTTTCCCCCAAAGAGGAAGAAAGAGAAATCAGCACTGGCCGCTATCCTAAGGTGTTATACGTAAAAAAAAGAGTGAATTTACGTTGCATGTTCCCTGTGGCCTAATACTGATTATACCAGTAACAACTCCTTTAATTGGAGAAACTAGCAGTAATAAACTGCTACACGTTAAATTGGATATACTGCAATTGAGCAGAACAGAACTACAAATAGTAAGATAAGAAAAGAACCGACCTGCAGTTAAATCATATCCCGAGTGAAGATGGCGGCCGCAATCCGAGTCTCGCGAGATCCGACGCCGGGTTTTGACGGCATAGCCTCCGTTTGGTTTTTTTTGCCCGCCGGAAATACCTGAACAGTGCTCGGATCCCGTCGGATTCGCACTGAGCGGGTGGGCTCGGATTAGCGCAATCCGAGCCCGCTCATCTCTAATCAAAATATGTGAACAATTATTCAGATTGTGGAATATGCAGATTTCAGGTATCAGAATAAACATGTATAATCCAATACACAAATATGAACTGATGTGATGAATGGCAGAAATAGTCCAAAGAAGCAACAGGTTCCAAGTAATGACAAATACGGTTTAAATGCAGGAACAAGTAAATTGAGTTATCCAATTGCCAGGAGGCATGAGGCTCCAGATTAAGGAGGCAGGAATCAGGATTCCAGATTGCCAGAGGCACGAGGCAGTCCAGGGAAGCAGACAGACTAGCTGAGTCCAGCAACCAGGCAGAGGTTAGGGCAACAAGCCTACAAGCAGAATACAGTAGCCAGGCAGAGTTCAGGGTCACAAGCTCGTAAGCATAAGCCGCTAAACTAGCAGAGGTCAGGGCAACAGGCAAACAAGCAAGGTCCGATGATCAGGCAGAGGGTCATGGGGAGGGGGGTTAAGGGGCGATCAAAAACATTGGTGGTCAGTGGACAGCAACAGGCAGCCAATTGCTAGGCTGCCAGTTGCTGTATGGGTCCCACAATACTGTGTGGCAGACAGAAAGTCTCACATCACTTCCTGTCTGCCTGATCTGGGAGCGGCGCCGGCCAGAGCAGCTAAAGGTAAGTGAGCAGGGGTGGGGGAGGTGGTTGCCCATCCTAAACTATACGGAGGGGGGCTGCCTATTTTAAACTATAGGAAGGGGGGGCTGTCTATACTAAACTATAGGGAAGGGGGTTGTCTATACTAAACTATAGGAAGGGGGGGCTGTCTATACTAAACTATAGAGAAGGGGGGGCTGTCTATACTAAACTATAGGGAAGGGGGGGCTGTCTATACTAAACTATAGGGAAGGGGGGCTGTCTATACTAAACTATAGGGAGGGGAGCTGTCTATACTAAACTATAGGGAGTGAAAGAGGGGCTGCAATACAAAACTAAAGGGAGGGGTGGGGGCTGCCATATAAAACTATAGGGAGGGATGGGGGCTGCTATAATATGTTAGGGAAAAGGGGTGTAAGTTGCTATAATGTGAGGGAATGGGGGGGGGGTTAATATATAGTGTGATATGAGGGAAGGGTGGGGGCTGTCCTAATAGTACTTTCGGTGGGCAGTAGGCTATTAATATAATCGTGGAGTTTAGGTGGGGGCTAATTATTTAATGGGTGCTATTTTATTTGTGGGCTGATGGTGGGGCAAATTAATTTATTGGTGGGGCATATTTTGAGGGAGGGTAATAGATTTATTTATTAAATGGGAATACTATTACTTTTATATCAGGGCTGTTTGGAGAGAAATAGATCTATTTATCAAATGTGAGTACTATTATTTTAATGTTGGAACTGGAGTGAATTTTATTTACCTATTTTTATTTCCAAATAGGGCCTCCAACATTCCAGGATCCAGACAACCAGCAACTGGTCTAAAGAAACCAGCAGCCACAGGTGGTGAAAGCGACAAGAACAGGTAGGAGAGAGGAAGACAGTCTGCCAACTGTCCTGAATGTGGTTGGGCAGTCTCGAATTTCGGTGACTGTCTCGCTTAGTCAGGATTTGGTCCCGACTAAGCGAGGATAATTGGGAGGTATGTCCCGCTTCACACTGTACTGCTTGTGATGGCAGAACTGCATGCAACTAATAGTAGTGCACACAGTTTTGACTGTGTACGTGTCTAAAATGTATCTACTGTCTCAAGTGTCCCAGGCCCCCAGAGCATTATTTCAGATCTTGTAATACTTTAGTGGTTCTTCCATTGCCTGTCTTCTACCTTGCACTGGTCCCATTCTCAGATCACCTTGTAGGACAAATGGCCAGCCCCCATTGTACTGACAATATCATTAATCCTGCCTCCTGTGCACTTAGTATATCACCAGCAAACCCTTGGAATAGCTCTTCCCTTCACTTATGCCATTGTCTGCCAACCCTCTTTGCACTATTATTAATTCAAACCACCCCCAATCACTGGGCACATTTAGGGCTCATACACAATTGTTACAAAAGAAGTGTTTTCTTGCAAATGCTTGCAAAATTTCACCTTGGTGGTGATTGCACTGGATAGCCATTTATTATAAGGATTACTTTGAATGCCTTTTATTGAAATACACAGTACACATATTCATATATTAGATATAGAGAAACTTGACTGGTAGTTTGCATCTCAGGATGTCAGGGAAAGATGCAACAGTGGAACAATTGTGCCAACATGTTTCGCAATAGTTAAACTTATTAAATAAAGTCAGATATGTTTCTATGAAAGGAATATTGGAAGGATGTGTTGGCAACTAAACAAATTTGAGCACAGATGTATAAACCAGTCTCGAATCACTAAAAAGGATTCATATAATTTTATAACACAGGACTGGCAGTTTTTTCACTGCATTGCACTTTGTCTTACGTCATCACATCCAGGTTTTCCTAATTGTTACTACAACCAAATTCAAGTAGTTCTAAATCTGCCTACTTTTGTGTTGGCCCCACCTCCCACTGACTTGGTCCCACCCACATGATGCCCCTTTAAGATTTTTTTCCAGAGCCACTTTAAGTTTCCAGTCCGCCCCTGCTATTGTCCCAGAGCTTAAGATACAAACATTGTAAATATAGGTAACATTCTAATTATAATTGCCTCATACACAGGCAAACATTAGTACTTTACAATATATAGTGCCATTACCTATAACTGACGGTAATGGGTGTATTCAGGGTTATGTGGAGCAGCCTGGTACTCCGGGCAATGTGGAGGAATTTGTTGCAGATGATGTGGAGTATTAGTGATGTGTCTGAGTTTGGGGCAAAAAATTGTTGCCCTCTGTTATATAAGGGGTAAGTCACGTCAAGGTGGTTTGGAAAGTGTGGTTGAGGTTGTGCAGGCCCTTGCACTCTTGACAACAGGTGATCAAGAAAAACCATTTGAGATTCTCTATTTTTCCTGCTAAGACTTCTGCAGGTCGTGTTCATTATCAAAGAGGCGTTGGAGACGTGCATCTTCTCGCGCCCTCATAGCCATATCATTTCCTTGAGCTGTTCAACCATTATTGTGGTCATGGCTTTTGTTGCCTGTTCCATCTATATGAGCTTCTTCTTCCGTTGAGGAACATTGTAAACTAGAAATGGGAAAAACAAACAAAACACATTAGAGCCACCAAGGCTGGGTCTCCGTCGCTGGCGATGGTTGTGTTGCTGGGGAAGGTTGTGAATCTGCAAATTCGTCTGAAGACCTATCCATGCTGTCTTCCTTCACAGCAGAAGAGTCCAATTCACCATTTTCTTGCTGCGATTCATTACTAATCAGCAGTGAGGGCATGCTTGATTGACTGCTTTCAAGTGTTGCACTGTAAGCATCAGGGCAGCTTGAGGACAGTGCTATAAGATTTGACAGGGCAGAGTTGCCAAACCCCACATTACACTGCTCATAAAATGGCCATTCCATACGGCCAGCACAACTCTTTCTGCGTTTGTGGTCATGCACTTTTGAGTATTGTTTTCTTAGTGCCTTCAACTTGTTGACTACCTGCTGCTGGTTGCGCTTGATCCCCCAGTTAGTCAATATTTTAGCAATATTGAAGTACACTGTGGCATCCTTTACAGTGTCAGTTATTTGTTTATGAATTTCCTCCTCTCCTCTAATTGCAAGCAGCTCATGGACCTCTTTCTCCTGCCAGTGCGCCATGCTTTCTCCTCTCCTCTGCAGAATTTAAAAAATGTCATGTTCCAGCCTCCCTAATCCCCCCCAATCAGCTCCTTTCTGTGAGACCCGGGTTGAAAAACCTGGGTTGCACGTTCACACTGGTGGCTACACAGGACAGACCCAGGAATAACCTTGCAAAAGTCCAGGTAGATGCAGAGCCCCCTGTTCAGACTGAGCCACGACCCAGGTCGTCGGGGCTCGCCCCAGCAATATCCCTGGTTTTTAGGTCAGTGTGAAAGTGGTATATGGCTAATATGCATGTTCGTTTTAGATAAGAGACAATGTGATGTTCAGAATGAGACTTGTCGTTTAGATAATGAAGTTTATTGTGATATAATGCAATGCTCGGTTTCAGAGGCTAATGGATTCGTTAGAGTATCAAGGACGCCACATATTAAATTATATATCTAGTATACAAAAAGTACAATGCTTACAGATAATAAAAACAATTAGATAATGATTAGACATAGAAATAGAAAATTGCAAACAGTTATAAAAGCAAATGGGAGGAAAGTACAGAGCATCACTTACATACAATAATCTGTATGCCTGGGGGTAGGCAGAAAAGATGGACAGTCCTACAATTAGATTGATCCCCAAGAAGCTGACAACTTGCCCCGAATTGGGACGGTCTTCACAGGGGTATGTTAAAGCTAATAGGGGGACAGGGATATCCCCTGGGTGTCACTATAGTTTGCACACAAATATTCTCAAAGTTTTGACCTTTGGGTAATTCTTCACAGACATATCCCAGAGACATAACTCCCACTTCAATAAACCGGTCATAATCTCCCGCACGTTTAAATAACAAACATGATGGAATTATGACAATGTGACATACCTTTTCCAAAGATATGTGATTATAGCTGTTCCCGGATACCGCCAGTGTGATTTCTGGTGTGATTTGTGCTCCTCAGTATGGAGTAGCACCCGGATTTCCCAAAGTATGAACTAGAGAAATTTTCCTTTGAAGCCCATATTTCTATATACCTGTATAGGACTTCAAATGCGGCCTTTGTCTCCAATATTCTCACCTAGGCTTATGGCTCTCTCATTTACATCTACTTTCTTTGTGTTTACACTACCTATTGAAAGGAAGTCAATTAAGAAGTGTAATACATGATCAAAAACAATGGATGTCTGTGATCTGCATATCTTAAGCAGGTCTCCTCACAAAAGCGTTTGCTCAACCTAATTACCTCCTACTGGGCTAATTGACCAGATGTTTTAAAAAGGAATCAAAGATTTATCTGAGAGGAAATCATGTTTACTTCTATGTATCAATGCAATATTTTATTTGGGCCCTGACTTTTAATATTCTATTTCATCCTATCAGATTTATGCCCTCATCCTGACAATGTTCAATAGCAGTATATAATGATTGTACAGCTATAGTAAGCCAAGTATAGTTGGGATTCCACTCAAAGTTCTCAGATTCAATAAACTTGTTGTATCCTTAAGGTAAGATTCTAATTTGACAACATATTTTCTCAGAAAACTGTCCACACATTCAGACGTGTGTGATGTCAAAGAACCTATACCAGCTACTATGGATCTACCCGGAGTGTTTTATGAATTTTCAGTAGATAATAAAAATGGGAATAACAGAATTGGAGACAAGTAAATATTGGTATTCCTCTTTTATTATATGATCTTGCAGGCCCTAGATTAAGGTCTCTCTTAGCAGAGAAACATATTCAATTGTAGGGTCCTTGGGAAGTTTTGTGTATGAGGTTACATCATGCCAGAGTCTATGTGCTTCCTCTATGTAATCTGCCCTATCTAGCAGTACAACACCACCTCCTTTGTCTGCTTGTTTGATTATCAATACCTCATTATGTAGGTCTTTCAAAGCTGCATTCTCTTATTTGGATAGATTATTATGACAGGGATATTTGTATTCAGACTGACTCAGATCTTTAATCACCAACTCTTACATCAATGTGGCTGCTGATCCATTCTAGAGGATACAATTTAGATGTATTTTCATAATTGGAAATAATTGCAGAGTCTTTCCTTATAAAGTGTCTCTTTAATATAAGCTTCCTAGTATATTTATTAGGGGACGGGGGAGAGGCCAAATTTCTGAGAGGATGAGTCCCAGACCGCCAGGGAATGTGTATTGACCGGATAAAGTGAGACACGCTTTGGTCAACGAGCCCGTGGGAGCCATAGGAGAGTAGATAGGGATAGCATACTCAGACTTTCAGCCTCAATCTCGATCCAGACCCTGGAGGGTGTTAAACTACACCACAGAACGCATTGAGCTAGCTGAGCGGAGAAGTAGTAGCGTCGAAAATCAGGGATTCTCAGTCCCCCTCCCCACGGGGCTCTCTGTAAAAGCTTGAAACGGACTCGGGGGCGCTAACCAGCCCAGATAAATTTAGATACATGAAAATGGAGAAACTTGAAAATGTAGGGGGGGACCCGGATGGGGAGGGTTTGAAAAAGGTAAAGGAGTCTAGGGAGTATATTCATCTAGACCGCATTAATACGACCTATCCAGGAGATGTGTAACTGCGACCACGAAACAAGATCCAACTTAATTTGAGCAAGAATGCGAGGAAAGTTGGCCTCAAAAAGCTGGTGAAGTTGCTTAGTCAAATATACCCCCAGGTACTTGAGTTTTTGAAGGCGCCAGTTAAATGGGAAGGAACTTTCTAGAGACACTTTATCTACTGAGGAAACATAAAAATCCAAGACTTCTGTCTTGTCAGTGTTAACTTTATATCCCGAGAAGTGGCCATAGATATTTAATTCGTCTACAAGAGGAGGAACGGAAAGATTTGGGTTAGCAATAGTTAACAAGACGTCATCCGCATATAAAGCTATCTTATGAGAAGAACTACCCACCGGGATGCCTAATATCTGTTGGTTAGCCCGGATTCTAGCTGCTAATGGCTCTATGATAAGGACAAAAATGAGCGGAGAGAGGGCAGCCCTGCCGTGTGCCATAGTGAAGGGGGCCGAGGTCAGAGCATTTGCAGAGACTGTGGCCGACGGAGAGCGGTACAAGGCTGAGATGTCAGTCATAAATTTGCCAGAGAAACCCATCGCTCCCAGCACCCCAACCATAAACGACCAGGAGATGCGATCAAACGCTTTCTCAGCATCTAGTGACATAAGGAGGGAGGGGAGCTTACCCTTGTGAATTGTATGGATCAGGTCGATTGTTCTCCTAGTGTTGTCCGGGGCTTGACGCCCCGGGATAAATCCCACCTGGTCGGGATGGATGAGGGAAGGTAGGTGGGGATTCAATCTTGAGGCCAAAATTTTTGCATAAATTTTTAGGTCCACATTGAGGAGGGATATTGGTCTATAGCTAGAACAGAGAGTTGGGTCCTTCCCTGGCTTTGGAATGACAATGATGTTAGCTCTGATAGTGGCCGCATCAAACGTGGCTCCTCCCAAGATCTCATTAAAAAAAGATGTCAAATGGGGGCCTAGTACTGCAGCAAATTTCTTATAATATTGTGGGATGAAACCGTCAGGGCCTGGAGCTGAAGAGGGTTTCAGGGATTTAATAGCCAACAAAACCTCAGTCAAAGTAAAGTCTGCGTTCAGGGACTCTATGTGAGGTGAAGTGAGCCTAGGGAGGGGGGTGGTGGCTAGATATTCGTCTAGAGTCGGCACTATATGAGCTCTTTGAAGGGGGGGGTGGGGCCAAGTTATAAAGAGAGGAATAAAATTCCTGAAACGTCTGAACTATCTCCTTAGGGTCATATGTAACTCTGCTCGTCGGTGAGTCGTAAATTTTATCAATGTGACCTAGAGCCATCTTCTTACGAAGCTTTCTGGCTAGCACAGAATCTGCTTTATCTGATTTGTCGTAGTACCGTTGCTGTAATTTCTGCATAGTAATAGCAGCCCTACGAGAGAGAAGAGTGTTAAGTTGGCCTTTCAGCGAGGTAATCTGAGTTAGCAGGGCAGGGTCATGAAGAGACTGATGTTGGGAAAGAAGAGAGGCCAATTTGCGCTCTAAACAAGATATCTCTTCTGCAGCTTTTTTCCTAGAAGCCGCAGTCAGGCTAATCAAATGACCACGTATAATGGCTTTGTGTGCTTCCCAAATAATACCTGGGGGGACATCTATAGTAGAATTATCTTGGAAATAATTGGAGATTGAGTTATTGAGGTCTAAGAGGGTTGTCTGATTGAGCATGAGGGAGTCATCTAGGCGCCACTTTCCCAGAGGCGGTGATGTTTTAAGGAGGTCTAGGATAAGGAACACCCCCGAGTGGTCAGTCCATGAGAGTGGGGTGATGCCCGCCTGAGTCACATTGGGAGTGAGTGCATGGGATACATGTATCATGTCTATGCGGGAGTACAAATGATGAGGGGCAGAATAATGGGTGTAATCCCTAGCATCTGAATTACAGAGTCGCCAGGAGTCATACATGAGATGATGAGAGAGCAGTGTGGCTAGTGAGGTTGATTCTACCGAAATGGGAGAGTACTGACGGGAAGAAGGGGAAGACCTGTCCAGGACGGGATCAAGAGTCACATTAAAATCGCCGCCCACTATCACATGACCTCGCGCCAACCGCTTAATGCATTTAAAGAGTCTGGTAGAAAAAGGCTTCTGTTTCTGGTTAGGGGCACAGACCGAAACCAGGGTAACAGGGATAGATCGAAGAGTACCACCCACTAATATGAAGCGACCCTCCTGCATAAGTGTTGGAGTGCAAGAAGGAAACCTTACTGTGGATCAAAATAGCCACTCCCCGCTTCTTGCAGTCCGCCGAGGCAAAGAAAGTCTGAGAAAACTGCTTACCCTGCAGCTGAGAGTGGACTCCAGTGAAGTGTGTCTCCTGGAGAAAACCAATATCCGCTTTTTCTCTCCTACAGGCTCCCAGTAGCATTGTACGTTTACGAGGGGTGTTGAGGCCGTTGACGTTGATTGAAAAAACTTTTAAGGCCATGGCAATGAAGAAGTGATAAATCCCGGAAGCTTGACTAGTAAGGGGAAGAATGGAATAAGTTATTAAACCGTCCTTGAGAACGGAAAGAAGGCGAAGGAAAATAAGAAAAAGGAGAGTCGAGAGGAAAGAAAGTGAAAAGGAAGAAGGAGCCCAATTGGGCGTAAACCCTGTGTAAAAGGAACCCAGAAGGGGTTCAAAAACAGTGAAATTTAATACAAATAACAATAAACAATATCAAAGGGTGCGTGGGGGGGGGTCCTGTGTATAAAGTGGAATGAGATCAGGACCGTAGACCCATGAAAAAATCTTAAGAAAAGACAAACAAAGGGGAAAAAGAAAAAAGGGAAAAAAGAAAACTTCCTTCCCTCTCTCCTTTTCCCCTGCAATAATATTAACTAACCGCAAAAAAAGTGTGCTTTAACAACATATTAGTATTAGAACTTTAAGATTCTACATCTTTAGGGAAGGGGGGAAGGGGGGAGTAAAGGGAGCAGGGATGAAATGTTAGCAAGGGAAATAATCAGTAACAATGAAAGACACGTCATGGAGCCACAGCATCTCGGACTTTGCGGCGGGAGGAACGGGTCTCCTAGTATATTTATTAATATCAATAAATATTTGGAATTTGTTAGGTTTCTGTGATGGTGCAAATGTAAGTCCCTTAATGAGTACAGAGAATTCAAATTTATTCACTTGGTGTTTGGATAGGTTAAAAAATACCTTTGTCCTTCAGGGATTCATCATTCAATATATGTATTTTCTCTTTAGGTTTTTTCATCCCACTTCGTTTCCCCTTCTACAAATCCTTGTTTCATAGATGCGCCCCCCCTCTCGTGTAAGGGTCTGACCGGGGATAAGAAATCATCACTGTCACCTATGCTATCCAGTACCCTGAATCTATTTCTAAGAGATATTGATTCCATGGGGGAGGTCCTCTAATTACTGGGCTTTGTCGTCTTTTACTATCATGTTTATGTTGGACTTGTTTACAATTACTAGTCCCCTTATTGTCACTTTTAGGACATGTATGGTGTCTTGTAGTATGAAATAAACTAGATCTCTTCCATTATTTAATATTATTATCGTAATCATGTTTATCCCTTAAGAAATTAGAGTTGAAGCAGAAGCTGTTAAAATGAAAGATATTTTTTTTTGTTTAAAACCTGTTCATTAATTAGGTAGTTATCTTTACCTTTATAAGGTTCTAATAGTCTGTCTTTATTTTGTATTTCCTCTACAAGATTATGGAAGGATTTTTTCTTTTCACGGACTATTAGTTTCATCAATTTAAGAGAGAAGAATGTGATCCCATTCCTTCATGAATTCTGAGTCATTAGTACCAAAAGTATGGCATTTATTGATACGTAGCCCCCTAGGAACTAACTGCTAACTGTAATGTATTGCTCCAGACACTTCACATCCCACCATATCCGTGTTTCTTTAATCAGCAACTTCTCAATATCTCAGAAAAGATTATCTAATTCTGATGTACACTCTGAATTAATATTTTCATTAAATACTTTATGACAGCGGTCTGGTCTTTGGTTGATCCTCTCGCTATTTTCCCACATTATGACACTATGTGGAGATACTGATTAGTACTAGGACAGCCTTACAGCAATATACATTAATATATTTCTTATCCTTTTATATACTTTTCCCTTTTAAAAAAGGACTACTAATGTCCATAATACTGCATGCCCTACATAAAAATGGCCGCCGGAGAAAAGCACGAATATAATGCACATAAGAGGAAAATAGTTGTTTAATTCCATTGCTCAATTGTTAACATTACCATATGGAAGGTGTTCACCCTATAAGCAAGTCATTGAAGCTACTAAAATGGTATTTGCTGTAATAAACGAGCCGCACATGCGCAAAATGGCGGCGCCCATCACTATAAATAAACCAATTGTTAGACAGGTTACACATCCTCCTGATGAAGTCTTTGTAAGATGAAATGCGTTGAGGTAAGGTAGTACAGACCAGTACCCTCTTCTTGGCATCTGTTTCCAGTTTACCATCATTAGAATCCTATGACATCTGAGCCCACTGAAGTGAAGATAAGGATTATACTTGGATTACAGATAAGCTCTGTTTTATATATTCTATTGTGAGTGTGTATTTTTATTTTTAATAAATTTGTACTCTGTTTGAATATACTACACTATATGAGACTTTTAATTTTTTCTTGCCTGTCCTGAACCTTGATTGAGTGAAATGAGCGAAGGAGCTGCATAAAGCAAGCGATACACATAAGCGCTACTTATTATGTTTCTGGTACGCACAATTCCAGGTGGCTGGGTTCATAGTGGTTTTATTTGTTTTTCGGTATTGTTAGGGTAATTTTACCTCTCCTTTATCAAGTCCCTTCAGATATCAGTGAGATAAGATGCTGGTTAACCAGGAGATCAGTAATCAAGACACAGACATGCCAATGTCAAGATGTATACTGAACTGTGCTCGTTTATTTCTGGCATACATTTATACATGAAAAAGCTTTTGATCTGGTTATAGAGCAGAAACACATGATTGATATTTTCCTGAGTAAATATAAATCTTCTGACAAAGCTAGTTAGTTCTCTTCATGTCCCTTTTATGGTTCTTATCAACTTTCACTGGAGCCAGTACTCCCAATGTCCTCATCATCCATTATCCCATGTCCTAGGCCTCCATCCGGGGTCTTTGAGATCGTTCAAGGCTGGAGCTGGTGATTACACTGAATGTATTTTTAAGGCAAATACCTTCACATATCATTATTACCATCATCATTGAGAACCTAGAAAAGCTCTCACAATCTCCCTCCTTTTAATAATATATATATAAAAGGTAAAAAAATGTTAAGGCCTGAAATGGTGACATCTAACGCAGCCCAGACTCATTTTGTACAGTCTCTTGTGAGACAGCAAGGGTCTTTCACCATTCACCCGGGACCGAGTACAGATATCAGCACTTCTGCCCCTGTTTATTCAAAAAGTATCTTTTCTTCATGCCTCTGCTGTAATCTCTGTATATCTTTTCTGAACATACATGACATATACCAGTTCCATCCTATCAATATGATCAATACCACAGTGATAATGAGTAGTGGGTGTAATGCCCATACACAAACACTAGTGTTATGCTGCAACATACATGTTTGAAATACTGCAGCTTGTTGTGGGCAAACAGGTCCCATGTCTGTGTTATCACAGAGATCTAGGTTATGTGTCCAGTGTGACCAGCGTCGTCTTGCAGTGTGATGCGTGCACCCAGGAGTCTCGGTTCTGGAGTTTCACTGATGTGGGGGTGGTCAGCAAGACCTGATACAGACCCTCGAACCTTGGTTCGAAAGTTCTCCTCACGTGTTTCTTTAAGTACACCCAATCGCCAGGTTTCAGCTTATGCGGCTGTAGGTCTGAATCAGGCTCTGGAAGTGAAGAAAGTGCTAGAACATACAAATAGTTCAAATGGTCAGTTAGACTTCTCATATAGCTAGTCAAATCTCCATGTTTATGTTGTAATTGCTGTGGATAATAACACCCTGTCTTTGGTAGTGTTCCAAAAAGTATTTCATAAGGAGACCGCTTGCTATTCCTATTTGGCACAGTTCTTACACTGAACGAGGCTAGGGGCTGGCATTCTGGGCATGTTTATTTTTATTTTATTATTATTATTTCTGCTATGATTTTCTGAATCTTCAGTTTCATTGTCCCATTCAACCTTTCTACTCGCCCACTAACCTGTGGTCTGTACGGCACATGGAAAGCTTTCTGTATGCCTAGATCTGTCATTATGTGTTGTATTATTTCCCCTGTGAAGTGTGTACCTCTATCTGATTCAATTACCTCAGGGACACCATACCTGCACACAATCTCACCAATCAGTCTTTACGCAGTTGCTTTTGCTGTTGCCTTGGCTACTGGCCAAGTCTCCGGTCATTTACTGAAAAGATCTGTACAGACTAGAACATATTCATATATTCCAGATTTAGGCAGTTGTATATAGTCTATCTGTAGTCTTTGAAAAGGATAAAAGGCTTTTGAAGTTGTACCATGAGACGTTTTTACCCTTTTTCCTGGATTTGAAGTTCCACAGATCCAGCAGGCCTGAACATAGTCTGTAGCAGCTTTATTGAATCCTGGAGCTATCCAATAGTGATGGACCACGCTAGTCATCTGTTCCTTCCCCAGGTGTGGCTGATTTTCACCATAAAACAAAAGGATAGTGAAACAGCCTCAGATTACTTTGCTAGAGCTATAGCAGCGATAACACGGTTCACTGGGATATGCAACATAGGTGAGGACCCACATCACAGAGAGGTAGCTGTAGGAGTATTAATGGATGGCCTTAGAGAAAATTTAAAGACAAGAGTACAGACCACATTACCTAATTGGAGAGGCATCACAGTAGATTCTCTTAGGGAGCCTGCCGTGGAGCATGACAAAAACCTCTTTAGAAAAAAGGAAGAGAAAAGTGATAGGTTAATGACGGTAAGTATACAGGCTTTAGAGGGAGTGCATACGCGACCACCAGCATACAACCCACATAATAAGAAATATAGAATAATCAGGTGTTTTAAGTGTAACAAAGGCCATTTCGCAAGAGATTGTAAAAAAGAAAGACAGTATACACATACGGGTGGGTCACGTAGATATCCTCCAAAGGGGAATTTTCATAGATTAGAAGACTCACATCTACCCGCAGATATTATAGCAGCAAATGCTGCGCGGGAAAAAGATAGTCAGCGCTAGGGGTCAGGTCATACCTGTAGTCTACAGCCAGTGAGGTTAACTGAGAGTCAGATAGAAGAACCAACAATGATAGTTGACATAGCTGGTAGGAAATGACAAGCACAGAGAGGAAAATCATGTAACGTAGGGGCACTCAATGATTGTTGAATAACTTAAAACTTACATTTTATTAATTTTATTAAAATAGTAATGAGTCCCTAATTAGTACCTGTAGCACCAGTAGCGAAATAAAACAAAAATATAAATTTTAAAATGGCAGAAAACACCGCCAAGCCTCGCAGTGTTATGAGACAGCTCTAAGATTCTCCAATCGATAATCTATGATAAGTGGGAAAATATTGATGTAGCTGTCTGTACACAGGTGAAAATAAAGGACTGTGTAAATTTTAAACGGGGGATATATAAGTTATCACTAACGGAGTTATGATAGTATATACAGAATTATTCCCTTATTGTCAGGGAATAAATATTATAGGGATATATGTCAGATATCTTCAGCCCTTCATAATCCACAATAAGATAACCTCCGTTTAATAGGATATAATCTCTGGCAGTAACGATTATATCGCTATGTACCAGGCTCAGAAGTGCTATATTGAGTATATATATTTTATTCCATCCATATAGACAGGGTCACTATAGCTAGAAGTTCGCCTCGCAGTGTCATGTAAAATAATATCAATTTATATCATGTTGAATTCGGGAGGGGATTAATCTCTGGCTTAATGTAGGGGCAATTGTACTATTCAGACAGCCTCACGAACGCTTAGTTAATATAACAACAGAGGGACTAATAGATCAGTCTCCACGATAACTACACCTATAGCAGTTAGTTAGGGCAGGATCTAGTCTTACTGATGCTTTATTATAAGGTATAATGAATTATATGACCTTACTAATGTGGATGAGACTATAGGTCTTAAACATAACATCATATAAGCGAGGTACATTGTGGCTCATATTGTGGGTGTTGAAACTTTTTATCAAACGGTTACCAAGACTAGGACAGCTTTGGGCTGAATAGGTCTCATGAATAGAGATACTTCTAGCTATAGTGACCCTGTCTATATGGATGGAATAAAATATATATACTCAATATAGCACTTCTGAGCCTGGTACATAGCGATATAATCGTTACTGCCAGAGATTATATCCTATTAAACGGAGGTTATCTTATTGTGGATTATGAAGGGCTGAAGATATCTGACATATATCCCTATAATATTTATTCCCTAACAATAAGGGAATAATTCTGTATATACTATCATAACTCCGTTAGTGATAACTTATATATCCCCCGTTTAAAATTCACACAGTCCTTTATTTTCACCTGTGTACAGACAGCTACATCAATATCTTCCCACTTATCATAGATTATCGATTGGAGAATCTTAGAGCTGTCTCATAACACTGCGAGGCTTGGCGGTGTTTTCTGCCATTTTAAAATTTATATTTTTGTTTTATTTCACTACTGGTGCTACAGGTACTAATTAGGGACTCATTACTATTTTAATAAAATTAATAAAATGTAAGTTTTAAGTTATTCAATAATCATTGAGTGCCCCTACGTTACATGATTTTCCTCTCTGTGCTTGTCAATTTATGAATCAACAACACATGTGTAGGGTGCACCAACGCAGTCACTAGATAATCATATTATATACATGACAATAGACTGAGTGTATGATTTCCTAGTGCGTTGGGAATTTAATCTGTTGAGTATAGCTGGTAGGAAGCAAACTTTTCTTGTAGATACAGGGGCGGCCCGATCTGTGATAACCTCTCCTTTCAATCTACAGGTGACCAGTAAAACCGTTCCAGCTATGGGGGTAACGGGAAAAGTGTTACATTATCCTCTAACTAAACCCGCTGAAGTTACTATTGGGCCTCTGCATACTAAGCATTCGTTTCTCTTGGCTGCAGCGGCTCCTACTAACTTGCTAGGGAGAGACTTGTTATGTAAAATGAGATGTGTCATATACTGTACTTCTGATGGTGTGTTCTTAGATACACCGGAGAAAGTCGCACATGAGGTACAGGATATATTGGACACCCCTCAAAGGTTAATGTTACACTCTCCTGTTATAGAACAAAGTCCATCTCAAGTAAAGGGGATGTTGCTGATAATACCAGGTTCACTATGGACCAGAGATGGACAGGACACTGGACTGATGGCAAAGGTAGCCCCTGTCATGGTCAATCTAAAAAGTGGTAGGATAGCTCCAAAAATCCCACAGTATCCATTAAAACCGGAGGTGGAACTAGGGGTATATCCTGTTATTGAGAGGCTGTTACAACAAGGGATTTTAATTTGTACAGCCAGTACAGCAAATAGTCCCATTTTCCCTGTGAAAAAGAGTGGGGGGAGGGGCTATAGATTAGTCCAGGACTTAAGGGGAATTAATAAAGTTGTTGAGAGCCAATTCCCCGTAGTGCCGAATCCAGCTGTCATCCTCATGCAGATTCCACAGTCTGCTAGTCACTTTACTGTCATTGATCTATGTTCTGCTTTCTTCTCAGTCCCTCTTCACCCTGACTGCCAATACCTTTTTGCATTCTCCTACCGGGGAATGCAATACACATGGACCAGACTACCCCAGGGGTTCATTGACAGCCCCAGTATTTTCTCCCAAGTCTTACATGACTGTTTGCAATCCTTTCAACCCCACAATGGGTCTGTTCTAATTCAATATGTGGACGATTTGTTGCTGTGCTCTGATTCTTTTATGTCATGTTTACATGATACTAAATTGTTGTTGCTCCATCTCTCACAAACAGGGCACAAGGTGGCAAAGGACAAATAACAGCCATGTCAGACTAAGGTCAAATACTTAGGACACTGCCTCACTAAGGGGCTAAGACACCTGACAACCGACAGAATTGAGGCTATACAACACATGACTCTGCCGCAGAGCCAGAAGCAGATTCGTACCTTCCTGGGATTGTGTGGATACTGTAGATCCTGGATCCCAGGTTTTTCTATTCTGGCATTACCATTGCAGGAGCTAGTCTCTTCCTCAAAACCAGAAAGTGTTGTACACACAGAAGAGTCAGAGCAAGCATTCTTGAACCTTAAAGATAGTCTGACTAAAGCACCTGCATTGGGAATACCTGATTACGAAAAGCCTTTTGAGCTATACTGTACGGAAGCTGATGGTTGTGCAGCAGGTGTCCTCACACAGAAACATGGTGACGCTAGCAGACCGGTAGCATACTACAGTGCACAATTGGACAATGTGGCAAGATCACTCCCAACATGTCTCAGAAGTGTAGCAGCAACTGCTCTTCTGGTAAGTAAGAGCGAGGACGTAGTATTAGGACATAATTCAACTGTCTATACACCCCATGCTGTATCAGCTCCGTTAAATTCAGCCCAAACCAGACATGTTTCTTCAGCTAGATTCACAAAGTGGGAACTAGCCCTGATGGTACCCTCAAACATCACCATCAAACGATGTAGCACCTTAAATCCAGCTACATACCTTCCATATGTGTCTCTAGAGACACAAAGGGTGGGAGGTGAGGAGACCCTGGTCGATGATGAGTTAGGCAAGAGTATTGACACGCATGATTGTATGGAACACCTGAATCAGACCTTTACTGCAAGGCCCGACATACGTGACACCCCCTTAGAAAATGTAGATTTTACGTTTTATACAGATGGGAGTTGTCATAGACAGACAGAGACGGGAGAGCTATGTACTGGTTACGCTGTTGTAGACGATCAGGATGTGGTAGAAGCTGAACCCTTTGGCCCACCTCACTCAGCCCAGGTGGCGGAACTAGTAGCATTAAGGAGAGCGTGTGAATTGGCAGAGGGTAAATCAGCCAATATATATACTGACTCTAGGTACGCCTTCGGGGTAGTGCACGATTTTGGGGCCCTTTGGCGTCTTAGAAACTTTACGACAGCAGCAGGTACACCAGTGGCACACTCACAACACATAAAAGGACTTCTGACAGCGATACAGTTACCCAGTGCAAAGCACATACCTTTGAAGAGGACCTAGTGTCACTGGGCAATAACAGGGCGGACGAAGCTGCTAAATGGGCAGCAGGGCAACCTATGACTGTATTGACCGAGACTATGATGGTTTTTCAGACATTAGACATGCAGAAATTAATTTAAATGCAAGATTTGTGTTCCCTGCAGGATAAGGCGGTGTGGAAGGCGAAGGGATGTGGTCAAGAGTCATCAGGACTCTGGAGGGATGGACAAGGTAAGCCTGTAGCTCCCCGAACGTACTATCCAAGCCTGGCTGAAGCAGCACACGGCCTGACTCACCTGGGTAAAGAAGGTATGTGCAAACTGGTGAGAGCATACTGGTGTGCTCCCGGATTTTCCTCTCAGGCTGGTAAGAAAGCAATGTCATGTCTTACTTGTTTGAGGAAAAATGTTGGGAAAACTATTCCAACTGAGCCATCCCACATCCCTCCTACAGACGGACCTTTTCAGGTAATACAAATTGACTATATCCAACTACCACTGTGCAGGAATCTAAAGTATGTGTTAGTGTGTATTGATGTGTTTTCCAGTTGGGTAGAAGCATATCCGGCAGCCACTAATACTGCTGTGTTCACTGCAAAGAAAATTGTACAAGACTTTGTGTGTAGGTTCGGTATCCCTAGAATCATTGAAAGTGATAGGGGTACCCACTTTACTGGTGATATCTTCCAGAACATGTGTAAACTCATGGGAATCGGTAGCAGACTTCACACCCCTTACCGACCACAAGCCAGTGGTAAGGTGGAGAGAGTAAATGGTACTATAAAGAACAAGCTTGGTAAGGTAATGGCTGAAACTGGGTTGGCATGGCCTGAGGCTTTGCCATTGGTCCTCCATAGCATTCGGACCACTCCTAGACCTCCTCTTAATCTGTCCCCCTTTAAGATACTGTTCAGATGACAACCTCATTTGATCGTGAGTCCACAAGACGACTTAAAGTGTAATAATGAAGTGACTGTACAATATCTTATAAGAATGAGTAGACTGCTAAAGCAACAACAAAAACTAAAAATGCTGTCACCTGGTATACCAGAAACGAACTGTCATGATGTTGAACCTGGAGACTATGTTATGATCCGCAATTTCTTACGTTCAGGTTGTTTAACAGACCGTTGGGAAGGCCCGTACCAAGTGCTGCTGACCAGTACTACATCACTGAAAGTTGCAGAGAGAGACACTTGGGTCCATTCCACCCACTGCAGGAGAGTCCGTAACCCGGAGAAAGTGCAAGATAAAACTAAGACCAACGACATAGAGCTGTCACTTGTGAGTCTGTTCCGGGAGACCTAAAGCCTGCAGTCGAGACACCTGAACCAGAGACGTTGCCTCAGAACTATCTGTCCAGCGATGGAGTGGCGGTTTTTGTTTTTCTTTTGTTCCAGGATTTTCCTTGTTTTTACTTTTTCTAGGACATTCTATTTTTGTGAAGGAGGATGGAGGACGGAGGACGGTTCTGGTAGTGATGCAGATGAGATGAAGGCAGAGGGAAAGTTATTAGAATACTCAGAGCAGCCCATTATCAAGCTTGGTCCGGGGGTTATGAAAAGGTCTGCTAGCTCAGGAACTCGGAGACAGTGTGAGGGGCTATTGTCTGATGAGTATTGCATCTGCAAGCTCTGTGAATCCCTAGTTGAAGAGAGATGCATCCAGCGATGCCAGTCCACCGATAATCTGAATATGGGCGGGCATCCTTTGGAGGATTATCACTCCCTGGTGGGTAAGGTGCTAAACCAAACCGAGTGCTGGGTGTGCTCTCACGTGCCGCAAGGGCAGCATAATATAGGACTAGTGCCATTCCCTCTAAACATTTCCGAAGTACTCGAATTGAGGGGTGGGAGGCCCATAGACGGGAGGTACAATAACACTAGGTCCCCTAGTCTGACGCTTTGACAATACTCCGTAGACAGATCTTTGCTGGGCCTAAATATATCTCATGCAAAGCGTTTGGAGAATTGGGAGGCTGACCTATCAGATCAGACAATGGCTCGCCACGCTCATGTTGGAGGGAGACTTACAAAATCACCCATAGGCAGGAATGTTGATGGAAGTTATAAATTAGGGCGTACAACCAAACATAAGAAAATGTCCATTGGTAAAGTCTCTATAGATAATTGTGAGAATGTCATCCATGCTGACACGTGTCTTGAGCAAATGAAGACTCTAGGCATGGGTAGTTTCGTCAAAACTCTGTGCGATATAATTAATGGGCATACTGGTCCTTATGTTCTCCCTGATGATGTGTACTTTGTTTGTAGAAGGAAAGCTTATTCCTGGGTGACTCCGAGTTCCAAGGGCTTGTCTTTCTTAGCTAAACTGGTTCCTGAAATCATGACTGTTACTCATGAAGAAATGGTTGATATTCACAAGACTACATCACCACCATACATACACACACAGTATGAACACCGTGGCAAGAGAAATATGATTCCTGGTGAGGAACCCATAGCTACAAACTTGATTAGTGAAACCGCTGTTTTTCAAGTTATGGTTGCTCTAGAGCTCACCAGGACTGCTTGGGGAACATTAAACTTTAAATATATCCAAGACCTAGCTAAATTAATAGATAATATCACCGAGATGTGTGATGACACTTTCAGGTATACTGGAAGGGAGCTACAAGCGTACAAGGAGTTGGTGCAACATAGACTGGTACAAAATTATCTCACCTCTATTACTGGTGGGTACTGTGTGACACTGGCCACCCAGTTCGGTGTCAAATGTTGCACGTACATCACCAATAATACGGATGACCCTAAGGAGGTTATAGACTGGAAGATGGATGAAATTTTGCAGCTGAAATGGGAATTTCGAAGGAACCATAATTCTTAATTATATGAGGTCGGGGAAAAGGTGGCAGGTTGGTTCTCGTGGTTGAACCCTGTGAAATGGTTCTCCGGTCTGGGGGAGTGGGTACAGGAAATGGTTGCTAGTGTAGGTAAGCTCCTTCTCCTTATACTGGGTGTCATCTTAGCGATTGGTTTATGTGTCAAATGTGTTCCTACTGTGTTGAAGTGTGGAAAATGGTCTCCTAGGAGAAACACTGAGATTGAAACTGAAAGGGTGGTACCAGATACCGAGATCATTGTCTGTGAAGAAGTGTTGTATAACCCTGAACTAGAAACTGTGATTAGGTGATAGTTTATTACACCATCAAAGGGTGGAGCTGTCGAAGTCAGCATATTGGATAAAGTCATTTCAATTATAATCGAGCAAACTTGGCTGTCTTTGTCTGAAAAGATGCGTACGGTACGCTACGACGTACAAGGGCACGCTACGGCGTAAAAGGGCGTACGCAGCTGCAAAACGTGGCAACAACAGTATTTAGTCTTTTACATACATTCGCACACACACGCACACTTGTAAAATAGTACACATTAATGGTAGTTGCAACACAAAGTCATTTATGTCGAAATATAGTAGTATTTATGTGTAATATCATAAGTTATATGCATATCAGTAAAACATATGGCACAGGTTGAAGGAATCATATCATGTGTGGTATCATAATACTCCTCTTAACATTTGCAACTGTCCGGGCCACTCTGCGAAGGAATCGCAGAGTGCATACGCAAGTTATGAATGATAGGGAATTATGAAATATTTAAGACTAAGGAATCTTGGCGGAGCATACCCCCTGAGGAGATGACCCCCTCCCTTGGATTCTTTAGGTTGAACTAGCCAATGCTTGACAACCCCTTGGACCTTCCTATAACCTGGACCAATAGAAGTAAGCTATACCATTCTGCATTGTTTTACTGTATTTCTGTGTGCATATAAACAGCAGCTCCTCATCTAGTGTGCAGACATCTCGTCCCCAGACTTCAGGATTGAATGACTGCACACTGGATCCAGAGCGCCTGCGATAAGTAACGGCTGTACTTATTATAATTTTCGCTTGAATAACTACTGCTACTTTTTGAGAATAAATCTTTGTGCGTTGGAAACACAAATCAAGATTCGACAATCGTTATTGGTTAGCGAGCATACGCACTTAACAATAATAAGGGGAACTCAATCACAATTGTGATATATTTTCTCGCTATTATCCCTGCAATAAGGTGATTATACATAAGTATTTCTTATCCTCCGTCCAGGCTTTAATACTGTGGCACAGATATTATCTACAGCTGGTCCATTAATGCTGTTACTGTCATTGCTACGATTATTCCATTACAGAGACTATTATTCTTCAATAGGTATTCATGAACATACAAGCATTCCTTAGGACGGCAGTGTTGAAGGTACACTGCCATCTAGTATGACACGCGTTTCGCCTACAGCTTTTTCAATGCCACCCAGAGGAACAGGGCCTTACAATGAAGGGTTGTAATCGGTCAGCCTGGAGCATGGGGTCTGTGTGGGTGGTGTAGGCAGGTGTGACTGTGGGTATTTTTCTAGATGGCTATAAAGGAGAGTAGAGAAAATGGATGAGGGGAGGGGACAGAGGCGAGAGGGAACTGTAGTTGGGTGTGGGGGCTAGTCTCCAGCACTAGACAAGCTATGTGTTAGTGGCACATGGTGAGGGGGTGGTTGGGTAGGAGGTGATAGTAGGGGGATGTGAGGTAATGGGGGGTAGAAGGAGGGGATGGGGGCTAGTCTCCAGCACTAGACAAGCTATGTGTTAGTGGCACTTGGTGAGGGGGTGGTTGGGTAGGTGATAGTAGGGGGATGTGAGGTAATGTGGGTAGAAGGAGGGGGATGGGGCTAGTCTCCAGCACTAGACAAGCTATGTGTTAGTGGCACTTGGTGAGGGGGTGGTTGGGTAGGTGATAGTAGGGGGGATGTGGGGTAATGGGGGTAGAAGGAGGGGGTTGGGGGCTAGTCTCCAGCACTAGACAAGCTATGTATTAGTGGCACTTGGTGAGGGGGTGGTTGGGTAGGAGGTGATAGTAGGTGGGATGGGGGGTAATGGGGGTAGAAGGAGGGAGATGGGGGCTAGTCTCCAGCACTAGACAAGCTATGTGTTAGTAGCACTTGGTGAGGGGTGGTTGGGTAGGAGGTGATAGTAGGGGGATGTGGGGTAATGGGGGTAGAAGGAGGGGGATGGGGGCTAGTCTCCAGCACTAGACAAGCTATGTGTTAGTGGCACTTGGTGAGGGGTGGTTGGGTAGGAGGTGATAGTAGGGGGATGTGGGGTAATGGGGGTAGAAGGAGGGGATGGGGGCTAGTCATGGTGTGTGAGCCCCTCTGTGGTGTATGGGGTGTAGCTGGTCTGGGTACTAAGGCTCTCACAGCTCTACCATTATAATAACCAGCTCTGCTATTACTAACAGCCTTCTGCTGACTGCAGCACAATGAGGATTATGCATACTTACCTACTTTCTTCAGCTCCCTTCCGGGAGCCAGCCAGTGGAGGGGGGCGTGAAGGGGCGGGGTGGCCGAAATCGCGTCATTTCGGCCCCGCCCCCTGTGACGTCATGACGCAAATTGCGTCATTTGACAGCGGGGGCGGGGCTAAACGCCGCGATTCACCGGGAATCGCGGCGTTTGGGATCTAATTCTGCCCACTTCACTAGGAAGTGGGGCACTTCCTAGTGAAGTGGGCAGAATTCGGGAGATTGCCACACTCGCCCGGGAGTCCGGGAGACTCTCACAAAATGCGGGAGTCTCCCGGACATTCCGGGAGAGTTGGCAAGTATGGGATTATGTAGCAGCTGATGTGAGAGCTCAGCCGCATGTATGAAGCCCTGATGGCCGGGAGGCTGCACATAAACATGGGGTAACTCTATGGGGGTAATTCCCACTGCCTGATATATTATTATAGGGAGATATTACCTCAGCCTTGTATATTATGTGGCCCCGCCCCCTGTGCACTGTACGTTGTTGTCAATTACCATTAGTGTGTGGGAGACTAAGGTAAAATGGCCGCCGCTGTCCTGCACTGAGGACAAAACAGGATTAGAAGTAGAAATGGGCGACAGGGGATGGGGAAATGTGTGGGAGAGAGATGAGGGGGGGGAGGGCTCTGTGGTTTTAATCTAATAATGTAATCGCTAGTAAAATAAACAGTTACTAACAATGTATTGTCTTCAATGCAGTACAGCGTCGGCCATTTTCTCGTAGTCTCCCAGACAGCATTGTTTTTACAGCTATAGAAACAGCGACGCTGCTCGACAGGCGGTGTGATGTGACGTCATGACGTCAGCCGCGTAGTGATTGGCTCAGGATATCAGAGTCTGAGCGCTGGAAGGTGACTATTCCTGTAGTCTGTTTACATGTTATATATTCATCACTGTCCTGTTACTGTACCATGGGGGTGATACAGATGTCCTGTTACTGTACCATGGGGTGATACAGATGTCCTGTTACTGTACCATGGGGGTGATACAGATGTCCTGTTACTGTACCATGGGGGGTGATACAGATGTCCTGTTACTGTACCATGGGGGTAATACAGATGTCCTGTTACTGTACCATGGGGGTGATACAGATGTCCTGTTACTGTACCATGGGGGGTGATACAGATGTCCTGTTACTGTACCATGGGGGTAATACAGATGTCCTGTTACTGTACCATGGGGGTGATACAGATGTCCTGTTACTGTACCATGGGGGTGATACAGATGTCCTGTTACTGTACCATGGAGGTGATACAGATGTCCTGTTACTGTACCATGGGGGGTGATACAGATGTCCTGTTACTGTACCATGGGGGTAATACAGATGTCCTGTTACTGTACCATGGGGGTGATACAGATGTCCTGTTACTGTACCATGGGGGTGATACAGATGTCCTGTTACTGTACCATGGGGGTGATACAGATGTCCTGTTACTGTACCATGGGGGTGATACAGATGTCCTGTTACTGTACCATGGGGGTGATACAGATGTCCTGTTACTGTACCATGGGGGTGATACAGATGTCCTGTTACTGTACCGTGGGGGTGATACAGATGTCCTGTTACTGTACCGTGGGGGTGATACAGATGTCCTGTTACTGTACCATGGGGGGTGATACAGATGTCCTGTTACTGTACCATGGGGGTGATACATATGTCCTGTTACTGTACCATGGGGGTGATACAGATGTCCTGTTACTGTACCATGGGGGTGATACAGATGTCCTGTTACTGTACCATGGGGGTGATACAGATGTCCTGTTACTGTACCATGCGGGTGATACAGATGTCCTGTTACTGTACCATGGGGGGTGATACAGATGTCCTGTTACTGTACCATGGGGGTGATACAGATGTCCTGTTACTGTACCATGGGGGTGATACAGATGTCCTGTTACTGTACCATGGGGGTGATACAGATGTCCTGTTACTGTACCATGGGGGTGATACAGATGTCCTGTTACTGTACCATGGGGGTGATACAGATGTCCTGTTACTGTACCATGGGGGTGATACAGATGTCCTGTTACTGTACCATGGGGGTGATACAGATGTCCTGTTACTGTACCATGGGGGTGATACAGATGTCCTGTTACTGTACCATGGGGTTATACAGATGTCCTGTTACTGTACCATGGGGGTGATACAGATGTCCTGTTACTGTACCATGGGGGTGATACAGATGTCCTGTTACTGTACCATAGGGTGATACAGATGGCCTGTTACTGTACCATGGGGTGATACAGATGTCTTGTTACTGTACCATGGGGGGTGATACAGATGTCCTGTTACTGTACCATGGGGAAAGGGGGTGATACAGATGTCCTGTTACTGTACCATGGGGTTATACAGATGTCCTGTTACTGTACCATAGGGGGTGATACAGATGTCCTGTTACTGTACCATGGGGGTGATACAGATGTCCTGTTACTGTACCATGGGGGTGATACAGATGTCCTGTTACTGTACCATGGGGGTGATACAGATGTCCTGTTACTGTACCATGGGGGTGATACAGATGTCCTGTTACTGTACCATGGGGGTGATACAGATGTCCTGTTACTGTACCATGGGGGGGTGATACAGATGTCCTGTTACTGTACCATGGGGGTGATACAGATGTCCTGTTACTGTACCACGGGGGTGATACAGATGTCCTGTTACTGTACCATGGGGGGTGATACAGATGTCCTGTTACTGTACCATGGGGGTGATACAGATGTCCTGTTACTGTACCATGGGGGTGATACAGATGTCCTGTTACTGTACCATGGGGGGTGATACATGTGTCCTGTTACTGTACCATGGGGGTGATACAGGTGTCCTGTTACGGTACCATGGGGGTGATACAGGTGTCCTGTTACTGTACCATGGGGGTGATACAGATGTCCTGTTACTGTACCATGGGGGATGATACAGATGTCCTGTTACTGTACCATGGGGTTGATACAGATGTCCTGTTACTGTAGCATGGGGGTGATACAGATGTCCTGTTACTGTACCATGGGGGGGGGGGGGGTGATACAGATGTCCTGTTACTGTTCCATGGGGTGATACAGATGTCCTGTTACTGTACCATGGGGGGTGATACAGATGTCCTGTTACTGTACCATGGGGGTGATACAGATGTCCTGTTACTGATGTCTTGTTACATACAGATGTCTTGTTACTGTACCATGGGGGTGATATAGATGTCCTGTTACTGTACCATGGGGTGATACAGATGTCCAGCTACTGTACCATGGAGTGATACAGATGTCCTGTTACTGTACCATGGGGTGATACAGATGTCTTGTTACTGTACCATGGGGTGATACAGATGTCCTGTTACTGTACCATGGGGTGATACAGATGTCCTGTTACTGTACCATGGGGGGGTGATACAGATGTCCTGTTACTGTACCATGGGGTGATACAGATGTCCTGTTACTGTACCATGGGGGTGATCCAGATGTCCTGTTACTGTACCATGGGGGGTGATACAGATGTCCTGTTACTGTACCATGGGGTTGATACAGATGTCCTGTTACTGTAGCATGGGGGTGATACAGATGTCCTGTTACTGTACCATGGGGGGGGGGTGATACAGATGTCCTGTTACTGTTCCATGGGGTGATACAGATGTCCTGTTACTGTACCATGGGGGGTGATACAGATGTCCTGTTACTGTACCATGGGGGTGATACAGATGTCCTGTTACTGATGTCTTGTTACATACAGATGTCTTGTTACTGTACCATGGGGGTGATATAGATGTCCTGTTACTGTACCATGGGGTGATACAGATGTCCAGCTACTGTACCATGGAGTGATACAGATGTCCTGTTACTGTACCATGGGGTGATCCAGATGTCCTGTTACTGTACCATGGGGGGTGATACAGATGTCCTGTTACTGTACCATGGGGTTGATACAGATGTCCTGTTACTGTAGCATGGGGGTGATACAGATGTCCTGTTACTGTACCATGGGGGTGGGGTGATACAGATGTCCTGTTACTGTTCCATGGGGTGATACAGATGTCCTGTTACTGTACCATGGGGGGTGATACAGATGTCCTGTTACTGTACCATGGGGGTGATACAGATGTCCTGTTACTGATGTCTTGTTACATACAGATGTCTTGTTACTGTACCATGGGGGTGATATAGATGTCCTGTTACTGTACCATGGGGTGATACAGATGTCCAGCTACTGTACCATGGAGTGATACAGATGTCCTGTTACTGTACCATGGGGTGATACAGATGTCTTGTTACTGTACCATGGGGTGATACAGATGTCCTGTTACTGTACCATGGGGTGATACAGATGTCCTGTTACTGTACCATGGGGGGGTGATACAGATGTCCTGTTACTGTACCATGGGGTGATACAGATGTCCTGTTACTGTACCACGGGGGTGATCCAGATGTCCTGTTACTGTACCATGGGGGGTGATACAGATGTCCTGTTACTGTACCATGGGGGGTGATACAGATGTCTTGTTACTGTGCCATGGGATGATTATACAGTAACACCAGGGTTTGTGTCTGGATGATGACTGTGTCATTGTGTATTTCAGTTTCCTATAAAGTATGAGGAGTGGGAGAATTTAGAAGCGCACAAAGGTTTAGGACGTAAGGATGGAGAATCACCGGATCCTCACATCACTGGGTAAGAGGAGACTTTAATTTATTGTAAAAGGAGAGAGCGATTTTGAGGGCAACCTGGCTACATATAAACAATGTACTCAGTCACTGTGTGTTTCCTCTACAGATGGATCTAGTACCAGAAATACCTCAAAGAGATATCTCCACCCACTTTATTCACAGGATTGTAAACAGGAACATCCCATTATCCCACAAGAGTATCAGGTAGATATGATCTGTAAAAAAGCTGTGTGGATATTATACACTAATATTATTTTTCACATAATTTTATTAAATGAGTGTAACAGGATGGACTGCCTATGTCACCCTGTCTGTTGTTCCTGGGAAACGGCTGGGCTTCTTTGCCACCATTCCCTTTCGTTAGCTCAAATGCGCCCTCTTGCCGTAGTAGGAGGGGCTTACAAATGCTGCCACCACTGGACTCCTTTAGCCCTGACCTCTTCCTATGGATCAGGGTTGCTGTGGATGGATCCCCCCTGGCCTATCACACTGCCCAGAATTGCTGGGTAGCAGGCAGAACAGTGCTGCTGGAAAGCTGGGTCGAAACCTCAGACAGCCTGGAATGGATTAGATTTTGGGTCTAATCTGTAGGTCACAGGATAGAGAAGTTTCCAAACAGGTCTTTGAAGCAAGTAATGTTTATTTGCTCACACTGGTTGAAGGTACCAGGGAACAGGTCAGATGAAGCAAGAAGAAGAATTTTCAAAATTTCAGTGGTTTTTTATACAGATTTGAACACAGCCTCACAGGTAAGCCAGCCTCCTGAGGTCTGAGCTATTTTTAGAATCAGGATGCAATTTGTTTACCCAAATATGGATTTACATGCAATGCAAAGCTAACAATATTTACGCCTATCTGTGATATCCTAAAACTTGCTGTGATTTCCTGCATCTTATTTTGGACACAGAGGACATCTGACAGCAAGTCTAATTACCCCTTCCTGCCTTCAGGTGCTGGACCCTCACACATCAAAGGGTCTAATTAACATGAAATTAACATGGGTCCTTTCTTCAGATACTTGTAGAATACACATTTCCTCCACTTGAGAATTCTCAAAGAAAGTTACAAAACCCCAAACTAGTCATTTACCTACCAAAATACACAAACACCTTTCTCAACAAAGGCTTATTGTATTAGAGATATAGATTAAGAAATAATGCATTTCCTCTAGCAAAGTTACAAACCCAAACAATGACACTTCCATACAAAACACATCCCAATGTAACAAGATAAGTGCATTTCAAATTATACATTGGTGCCTGCACCTCTGATTGCAATACATTTCTACAATAAATTATTTCTACATGATCCAGCCACAAATAAGTTATTTATAAGTGATCCAGTCACAATGAGATATTATTAATTGGAATATTTTTATTATTTTGTGGGCTATTTAGCATGACGTCCTGAGTGATATTAAAGTAGAAAATATAGAGGGAGAGGAAGAGTCGTATGTGAGGGGTGATCAGCAGTGTAAGGAGGAGGAAATCCCTACAGATATCAGCACAGGTGAGTAATAAACACTTATTACAGAAGAGTCACATATTCTGCTTATATAAACAATGTAATCAGTCACTGTGTGTTTCCTACAGATGGATCCAGTAAGAGAAATACCCCAGAGAGATATCTCCGTCCTCTTCACTCCCAAGATTGTGCACAGGAAAATCCCAGTATCCCACAGGAGTATCAGGTAGATTTTAGGGTCTCGCTGAATTCCAAAATTACTTTTCATTATATGATCTGTAAAGAAGCTGTGTGGATCTTATACACTAATATTCTTCTGTTTCATATAATGTTATTAAATCAGATATTATTAATTATGATGTTTTTATTATTTTGTGGGCTATTCAGGACGACGTCCTGACTGATATTAAAGGAGAAATTATGGGGGGAAAGGAAGAGACGTATGTGAGGGGTGATCAGCAGTGTAAGGAGGAGGAAATCCCTACAGATATCAGCACAGGTGAGTGATAAACTTTTATTACAGAAGAGTCACATTCCACTTATTCATTCACTTAAAAAACTTATTTTACATTCTCCTCTATCAGTAAAAACTAATGAGGAATATGTATTTGCCTAAGTGGGGGAGCCATCAGCCCCATTAGACTCCTGTTCTCCTCCTCACATCATATCATTGTGTGTTACCAGCCCAGAGATCTGACCAGTCTCCTCCTCACATCATATCATTGTGTGCTACCAGCCCAGAGATCTGACCAGTCTCCTCCTCACATCATATCATTGTGTGCTACCAGCCCAGAGATCTGATCAGTCTCCTCCTCACATCATATCATTGTGTGCTACCAGCCCAGAGATCTGACCAGTCTCCTCCTCACATCATATCATTGTGTGCTACCAGCCCAGAGATCTGACCAGTCTCCTCCTCACATCATATCACTGTGTGCTACCAGCCCAGAGATCTGACCAGTCTCCTCCTCACATCATATCACTGTGTGCTACCAGCCCAGAGATCTGACCAGTCTCCTCCTCACATCATATCACTGTGTGCTACCAGCCCAGAGATCTGACCAGTCTCCTCCTCACATCATATTACTGTGTGCTACCAGCCCAGAGATCTGACCAGTCTCCTCCTCACATCATATCACTGTGTGCTACCAGCCCAGAGATCTGACCAGTCTCCTCCTCACATCATATCACTGTGTGCTACCAGCCCAGAGATCTGACCAGTCTCCTCCTCACATCATATCACTGTGTGCTACCAGCCCAGAGATCTGACCAGTCTCCTCCTCACATCATATCATTGTGTGCTACCAGCCCACAGATCTGACCAGTCTCCTCCTCACATCATATCACTGTGTGCTACCAGCCCAGAGATCTGACCAGTCTCCTCCTCACATCATATCATTGTGTGCTACCAGCCTAGAGATCTGACCAGTCTCCTCCTCACATCATATCATTGGGTGCTACCAGCCCAGAGATATGACCAGTCTCCTCCTCACATCATATCATTGGGTGCTACCAGCCCAGAGATATGACCAATCTCCTCCTCACATTATATCATTGTGTGCTACCAGTCCAGAGATCTGACCAGTCTCCTCCTCACATCATATCACTGTGTGCTACCAGCCCAGAGATCTGACCAGTCTCCTCCTCACATCATATCACTATGTGCTACCAGCCCAGAGATCTGATCAGTCTCCTCCTCACATATCATTGTGTGCTACCAGCCCAGAGATCTGACCAGTCTCCTCCTCACATCATATCATTGTGTGCTACCAGCCCAGAGATCTGACCAGTCTCCTCCTCACATCATATCACTGTGTGCTACCAGCCCAGAGATCTGACCAGTCTCCTCCTCAAATCATATCATTGTGTGCTACCAGCCCAGAGATCTGACCAGTCTCCTCCTCACACTGTCTGGTGTATCTCATGGAACCTCAGTCTGACTCCATGAAATTACCCATGAACCTTCGGTACACTACCTCCTGTGACAATAACCATAACTCTCTCTGTGTACTACGACATGTGACATTCATCATTATCATCAACATTTATTTATATAGCACCAGCAGCTTCCATAGCGCTTTACAATTGGGAGCAAACAGTAATACAAAAATACTGGTTAATACATACAGAGAGGTAGGAGGGCCCTGCTCGCAAGCTTACAATCTATGGGGCATTGGGAGTTTGATACACAAGGTAAGTGCTACATCATATTGCATATTTGTCAAGCTAGTATGCAAAGGTTAAAATGTATTTAGTGGGCTGTATGTTCAGTCACACAACTATGTTGGTCAAAGGGTTGTTGTCTTGTGTTAGCTGTGTAGATGGTGGTAATAGGGTAACCTAGGGAGATTAAGAGGGTGATTGAGGAATATTATAAGCTTCCCTAAAGAGATGGTTTTTCAGAGAAAGCTTGAAGGTTTGAAGACTAGAGGAAAGTCTTATTGTGCAAGGGAGTGACTTCCATAGAGTGGGTGCAGCCCAAATAAAGTCCTGTTACCGAGAATGGGGGGATGTAATGAGAGTGGAGGAGAGACGCAGATCTTGTGCAGAACGGAGGCGTCAAGTTGGGAGATATTTTGAGACAAGTGAGGAGATGTATGTTGGTCCAATTTTGTTGATGGCCTTGTATGTTAGTAGAAGAATTTTATATTGGATTAGTTGAAAAACAGAAAACCAATGTAGAGACTGACAAAGTGGCTCAGCAGCGGAAGAATGATTTGCAAGGAAAATCAATCTAGCTGCTGCATGCAAAATATATTGTGAGGGCTCGAGTCTGACTTTGTGAAGATCAGTAAGGAGGGAATTGCAATAGTCGATGTGGGAGATGATGAAAAGTTTTTGCAGTGTCTTGTGTGAGATGTGTGCGTATTCTGGAAGTGTTCTTTAGATGTATGCAGCAAGATGTAAATATAGAGTTGATGTGGGGAACAAAAGATAGTTGAGAGTCAAGGATTACACCTAGACCGTGAGCTTGTGGGGTGGGATTTCAGGTCATGTTATCAACAGAAATAGAGATGTCAGGCAGGAAGCGTCTATCGGTGGGTGGGAATATTATTAATTTTGTTTATGAAAGATTGAGTTTGAGTTGGCGAGAGGACATCTAAGACGAAATGTCAGAAATTGAGTCAGTAACGTGAGACAACACAGATAGTGAGAAATCAGGAGAGGATAGATACATTTGTGTATCATTTGCATAGAGATGATACTGAAATCCAAAGAAGCTCATTAGTTTTCCAAGAGAAGTGGTGTAGATAGAGAATAGCAGAGGACCTAGGACTGAGCCTTGTGGTCTCCAACTGATAAAGGAAGCGGAGCAGAGGTGGATCCAGAGAAATTAACACTGAAAGAGCGATTAGATAGGTAGGATGAGAACCAGGATAGGACAGTGTCTGGAAGACCTAGGGATTGTAGTGTTTTTATGAGGAGAGAGTGGTCAACAGTGTGAAATGCAGCAGAGAGATCCAGGAGAATTAGTAGAGAGTAATGATCAAATCATTTACAACCTCGGTCAGCGCAGTCTCTGAAGTGTTGAGAGCGAAAGCCTGACTGAAGAGGACCCAATAGGTTGTTTGAGGAAAGGAAGCGTGTGAGGTGAGTGTAGGTAATTCTCTTGAGAAGTTTGGAGGGACATGGGAGCTGAGAGATGTGACAGTAATTTGAGAGAGAGTTTGGATCAGAATTTTCTTTTTCAGAATAGGAGTACTACGTGCTTGAATAGTGATGGAAAGATACAAGTAGAGAGAGATAAATTAGATTTAGTTAGAGATGAAATGAGCACAGGAGACATGGACCTACCAATTTGTGAGGGCATGGGATCGAGAGGACAGGAGGTAGCGTAAGTAGAGAGGGTGTCAGAGGGTGCTGAGAAGGAATTTAGCTGATTGCTAGTCGAGGGAGATGATACCATTTCAAGTTGGATCTTATGTCCTTAAAATAGGAAGCAAAATCCTGGGAACTGATTGTAGTCTGAGGGTTTGGGGTGGGAGGATTGAGAAGAGATTTACATGTGTTAAAAAGGCATTTGGGTTTAGAAGCCTGAGCATGGATGAGAGATTGTAAGTATGTTTGTTTAGCAGTGTCCAGAGCATTTCGATAGAAGTGGTAGATGGCAGTATATGTGATGAAATCATTAGAGGTACAAGATTTACGCCAGTGACAATCTGCTTTACGAGAAAGGTTGTGTAGATTTTGTGTTACTTTATTGTGCCATGGTTGACAATGAAGTCTATGTGGAGTATGAAGGGTCGCTGGAGCCACTTGATCAAGGGCAGTTGCTAGGATATGGTGAAAATGAGCAACTGCCATATTAGGGGAGGAGAATGTATAAATTGGGGAGAGAAGGTGTTGGAGAGAGGTGGAAAACTGTGGAACATCAATATAGTTAATAATCCTGTGGGTATGAGGAGGCTTGGAAGAGTTTGACAGGAAGGAGGTAAAAGAACTGGGAGTGAGCGAGTAACTAATAAGGTGATGATCCGAGAGGGGTAAAGGAATGTTAAGGAAATTAGAAACTGAGCATAGTCTAGAGAAAACAAGATCAAGACAGTGGCCATCCTGATGAGTAGCGGATCCAATCCACTGGCAGAGGTCAAGTGAGGAGGTTAGAGAGAGCAGTTTTGAAGCAGCAGTTGAATGTGGATTAGCAATAGGGATGTTGAAATCACCCATTATGATGGTGGGGATATCAGTAGATAAGAAGTGAGGGAGTCATGCAGAGAAATGTTCAAGAAATTGTTAGTGTGGTCCAGGGGGGTGATAGATCACAGCAACACGCATAGAGAATGGGTTAAAAATCCTAACAGTGTGTACTTCAAAAGATGTGAACGTGAGTGACGGGACATTTGGTAGAACTGTGAATGTGCACTGTGGGGACAGAAGTAGTTCAACCCCACCTCCTTGTTTGCCTCCAGGTCTGGGGGTGTGGGTGAAATGGAGACCACCATGTGAAAGGGCTGCAGGTGAGGCAGTATCTGATTGCATGAGCCATGTTTCTGTTATTGCCAGAAGGTTGAGGTTGTTTGAGAGGAAGAGATTGTGTATCGAGGTAAGTTTGTTGTAAACAGAGGGCACAATTAAACGACTTTGGAAGAGATGGGAGACAGGTGATGCCTTTCAGGTTTGCCAGATTTCGGTAGTGTGCAGATACATATGTGTGGGAGAAGTGTGGGGGACCTGGATTAGGTGATATATCACCAGCTAATAAAAGCAGGGAGGAGGAAAGATGGGAATTTTTATTGTAAGATATGTGTCCTTTTAGTTTCTGGCGACAGGGTGAGGCTGTTATAACTATTGAATTTAAATAGGACAACAGTTCATGAGTGTTCACTAGAGGTGAGTGAAGTAATGAAGGGGCAATGTGGACAAAAGTGTGTGTTGCATGAAGGGTGAAGGATGATATAGTCCTAAAGATAATGGAAAGGAGAGCAAGAAAAATAATTTGGCAAACATTGGAATTTAAGAGTAAAATAGCGCAAAATGAGGAAATTAAAACAATTACCTAACAATACCCTACTTCCCACCTCCACGGAGGCCAAGGACCATTTTCAGACACAGTGGGAAGCAGATTTGGGAACATCTCTAGATCCAGAGGAATGGTCAGACATCTATGAGTGGACAACACGTTGTTCCATAAATGTCCGTATCAAAGAAAATGCCAATAAATTGCTGCATAGATGATACTACGTTCCCTCTAGGCTCCATATTATATACCCTAAAACAAGTCCAACATGTTGGAGAGACTGTGGCCACACTGGCACCTTCATACACACATGGTGGGACTGCCCCAAATTGCGCCCGTTCTGGACAGAAGTTTTCGCATTAGCAACAGCTATTCTCGATACTCCTGTGCCCTCCGATCCTAAGCATGTATTATTGCCTCTACCTCTCCCAGACCTTCCAACACACACCCATAAGCTTCTTTGGCATATAATTAGCGCAGCTACCTGTCAAATAGTTGCCTCCTGGAAGAACCCCACGCCTCCAACGCTCCAAATGGTCTGTGGTCGGATTTGGCACACCTATCAGATGGAACACATCACCAGCGTGCTTAGGGGCTCCTCTGTGTCCTTCAACAAAGTCTGATCTCCCTGGGCTTTATATTACAACCAACCCCTGCTTCAATTCTAGTTGAGCCCGATTTGTTACTGGAAATACCAGATTGAACTGTTATCTTCTTCTAAAAACATAAAAGCGTGAATTCCTCCTCCCTTCCCCTAACCCTCCCAATCTGTTCTCCCCCCTTCCCCCATCTTGCCTTGTACCACCCCCTTAACCCCTCTTCTTTATCTTCTCCCCCCTTATTTGTATGATTTAAAACAAAATAACATCTTCATGGTACCATGCTGATATGCAGCTGAATTTGTATTGTAAAAGTTCTGTGAGAGAGTGTTATACATACTGTTCAATTTATATGTGCATTTGTCATCTCACTAATGTACCTTTCAATAATTTTTCTATTTTGTAATACTGTTCAAGATAAGATGTTACTAATAAAACTTATTTAAAAAAAAAACAAAAAAACAAAAACAATTACCTAGTTGTAATGTCCTGTGCAATCAGAGAAGTAGCAGAATAAGGCTGCAGCAGATGTCATTTACTTCTAGATGTCTTCAATGTTTGTTCAACTGTCTAGTTTAACTGTATTTTCTAAGCACTTTAATGGGTAAGACATTACCCATTATCTTCCCTGTGTAATAATCCATGAATAGCTGATCCATAATTAGTTGTATAATAAAGCTGGGTACACACTACAGAAAATGTCTCCCGATTAGAGATCTGAAGATTATGCCAACGATTGAAAGTACCATTGAGCATGCTGATTAATGTGTACACACCTACACGACTTACCTTCCGATCTATGATGTTAATCTGTCATAACCATCTGCTGAAATGATTGTGACTGTACATTCTATAGAGATCCGTCGACACTGCTGTTTGTGAGTGCATTCAGCCTTCCAAATTTGCCCGACATCGTTCCATCGTTGGTGGGCAAATTTTAGACAGTTTTTAAAATCAAATCAAATGATACAATGTTTTTTGCTACAATAAAACATGATTGTGGGAGTGTACACAGTAATGTGATGTCGGCCCTAACAGTCGTTTATCTTGTAATCCGACCGATAATTGGGTGAAAAACCTGTAGTGTGAACCCAGCTTAACACTGTAATACTAATGCAAAATACCAGATTATCACACACACCATATCACAACATACACATCACACAAACTCCACTTTCTGGCAGATATGCAAATACAACCACACAACCTGTCTTGCATATCATCTCTCCTCCAATCGTTGCACTTCTACTGCTGATCTGTCTCTATACCATTCTTTGACCTTCTGCTTTTTTAAACTTAGGCAACAGAAAAATCTGTGCTCTGCTCCATTCTCCTACAATATCCTGAATCTCTTCTCTGCTCTGTGTAAGGATATGAGACCTAAGATTAGTATACACCCATGGCCCGGACTTGCTGATAATTTAACTCCCTTCCGCTCTGCTTCCGAGGCTCCAGTGTTTGCGTATGAGGGCAGTGTCTAGTTGGACAATGTCACTGGCTAATGAAGCTTCCTGTTCTATGATGCTAGCTGGGCAGTGTGTATACCTGGGAAGTGTTACTCGCCAAAGTCTGTATTTTGGCTGGAGTTGTCTAATGTGGCCATGCCTGCCTGTCAATCTGAATGAGCCCATGCAATGTTCGTAATGTGGTTTTATAATTGTAACAAAGGGTTTTTAGTTTAAATGAAAACATCTTGAACTTGCCTCATAGTATGAAAATATTGGGCATTATAATCTATACATTTATTTTATTTCCAGCAGATGAATGCAAACGCAGGAATATCTCGGAGGGACAACTTCTTTTATCTACAGATTTTGTAATAGAAGATAACAAAAACATCACACAAGATTCTCCTGGAGAGAACCCCATTACCCTAAATATACATCCAATACTTCACAGAGCAGATAAATCATCTGATCCCTCTAATCATGAGGAATGTTCTACTGCAAACAGAGATGTTTTTACAAATAGTATAGTTCATCCAAATGATACATTCTTTCCATGTTCTGAGTGTGGGAAATGTTTTGCAAGGAAATCAATGCTTATCAGACATCAGAGAACTCACGCAAATAAGAAACCATTTCCATGTTCCGAGTGTGGGAAATGTTTTACATGGAAATCACAACTTATTATACATCAGAGAACTCACACAGGTGAGAAACCATTTCCATGTTCTGAGTGCGGAAAATGTTTTGCACGGAAATCAAAACTTATCACTCATCATAGAACTCACACAGGTGAAAAACCATTTTCATGTTCTGAATGTGGGAAATGTTTTGCACGGAAATCAATTCTTATCCGACATCAGAGAACTCATGCAGATGAGAAACCAGTTGCATGCTCTCAATGTGGGAAATGGTTTACACAAACATCAGATCTTGTTAAACATCAGCGAACTCACACAGGTGAGAAACCATTTCCATGTTCTGAATGTGGGAAATGTTTTGTACAGAAATCAGGTCTTATAAGACATCATAGAACTCACACAGGTGTGAAACCATTTCCATGTTCTGAGTGCGGGAAATGTTTTGCAAGGAAATCACAACTTATTCTACATCAGAGAACTCACACAGGTGTGAAACCATTTCCATGTTCTGAATGTGGGAAATGTTTTGCACAGAAATCAGGTCTTATCACACATCAGAGAACTCACACAGGTCAGAAGCCATTTCCATGTTCTGAGTGTGGGAAATGTTTTACATGGAAATCACAACTTTTTATACATCAGAGAACTCACACAAATGAGAAACAATTTGCATGTTCCGAGTGTGGGAAATGTTTTACATGGAAATCACAACTTATTATACATCAGAGAACTCACACAGGTGAGAAACCATTTCCATGTTCTGAGTGCGGAAAATGTTTTGCACGGAAATCAAAACTTATCACTCATCATAGAACTCACACAGGTGAAAAACCATTTTCATGTTCTGAATGTGGGAAATGTTTTGCACGGAAATCAATTCTTATCCGACATCAGAGAACTCATGCAGATGAGAAACCAATGTCATGCTCTCAATGTGGGAAATGGTTTACACAAATATCAGATCTTGTTAAACATCAGCGAACTCACACAGGTGAGAAACCATTTCCATGTCCTAAATGTGGGAAATGTTTTGTACAGAAATCAGGTCTTATAAGACATCAGAGAACTCACACAGGTGTGAAACCATTTCCATGTTCTGAGTGCGGGAAATGTTTTGCACGGAAATCACAACTTATTCTACATCAGAGAACTCACACAGGTGTGAAACCATTTCCATGTTCTGAATGTGGGAAATGTTTTGCACAGAAATCAGGTCTTATCACACATCAGAGAACTCACACAGGTCAGAAACCATTTCCATGTTCTGAGTGCGGAAAATGTTTTGCACGGAAATCAAAAGTTATCACTCATCAGAGAACTCACACAGGTGAAAAACCATTTTCATGTTCTGAATGTGGGAAATGTTTTGCACGGAAATCAAGTCTTATAAGACATCAGAGAACTCACGCAGATGAGAAACCAGTTGCATGCTCTCAATGTGGGAAATGGTTTACACAAATATCAGATCTTGTTAAACATCAGCGAACTCACGCAGATGAGAAACCATTTCCATGTTCTGAATGTGGGAAATGTTTTACATGGAAATCACAACTTATTATACATCAGAGAACTCACACAAATGAAAAACCATTTGCATGTTCTGAGTGTGGGAAATGTTTTACATGGAAATCACAACTTATTATACATCAGAAAACTCACACAGGTGAGAAAACATTTGCATGTTCTGAGTGTGGGAAATGTTTTACATGGAAATCACAACTTATTATACATCAGAGAACTCACACAGGTGAGAAACCATTTCCATGTTCTGAGTGCAGAAAATGTTTTGCACGGAAATCAAAACTTATCACTCATCATAGAATTCACACAGGTGAAAAACCATTTTCATGTTCTGAATGTGGGAAATGTTTTGCACGGAAATCAATACTTATCAGACATCAGAGAACTCATGCAGATGAGAAACCAGTTGCATGCTCTCAATGTGGGAAATGGTTTACACAAATATCAGATCTTGTTAAACATCAGCGAACTCACACAGGTGAGAAACCGTTTCCATGTTCTGAATGTGGGAAATGTTTTGCGCAGAAATCAGGTCTTATAAGACATCAGAGAACTCACACAAATGAGAAGTCTTTTTCATGTACTGAATGAGGAAAATAGTTAACAAACAAACAAGATCTTGTTGAATATCACAAAATACACATAGTAGAAAAGCAATTGAACATCAAACGAGGAGCAACCGTGCTCTTAATATTAAAAAAGCATTTAATTTTATTAATGTAAATTAAAATAGGCTTATACATTATATATATATATATATATATATATATATATATATATATATTTATATAGTTTATACTCAGGGAAAGTCCGATTGGAACAGATTACTCGTGTGGAACTATTTTTTCTATTAGATATTGTCCACGGTAATAACGAGAACTCTTTGTTGTTAAATATGGTACTGAGTAATATATAATTCTGACAATGAGTTGGAGGTATAATATGGGAGCTGAGACACTACAGTATGTTTATTCATACTCACTCTCTAATTGAGGGTGTGGGAAGGTTTATATAATTAGTTCTCTAATCTATTACATTCTCAATGGGGATTGATTATAAAGCTTCAACAGTTCGGTCCCACGTTGTAAATGTAATTCTGTGATGCCATGCAGCTATTTTTGTATAAATGCTGCCATTTATGTGGTATACCCATGGCTAAGTGGGTCAAGATGTGTCTGCAGTGGTGCAAAACTTTGCTTCATCCTATGGTAAGGGCTGAGGGCATTTGGACTTTCCTTGCTGAATGTGGTTTAGATGCACATTCACCAGCATGTGAATAATTAGAGTTTGTTTTGCAGGGCGAGATGTTTTAATGAGGTTTAAAGTAAGGATGGGAAACATTTAATGTTTCATCGGAAGCATCGGTTAGATGGTTCCAATGTTTAACCCTGCAATGGTGAGGATCCAATGTTTCCCCACCACCGGTAGATTCTCCTTCTATGTTTTCTGATGCTTACCAATGGTGGTTTCTTATTTGTCTTTTTAATTACACTGTGGTGCTTTGCACTAACTGCTGACTGGCTCTCTCTGTCTATCACAACTAAAGATAGTCTGACCATATACACACTGAACTGGCTGCTGCTGCTGGGGTGGTGGCTGACAGTGAAAGACACTCTGGTCAGCCAATCAGCAGCAGCACATAGGACAGCCCCACCCCTGGCTCACTGCCTCTGGTGCTGCTCGCAGTGAGTCACTGGTTGCAGGGCTGGCTGGTTACAGGTGCTCCGCCAGAGAAAATAAAGGAGAACCCACTAAGATTCTGGAGGCTGATGGAAAAAACATTCCCAAATCTGGGCAAAATAGTGAGACAATATTTGAGAACTGGTCACTTGGTTCCTTCAGAACGCCTATTCTCTGGTTAAATTGAAAAGTAAAACTAGCAATAGGATAAAGGGGAAGCTACATTTAAATTTATGATTTTTGCAGAACGCGGATGAGAGAATTTTTCCAATATTCTCCTCCCATATTCAATTTTTTTCCCCCTCTGTGTTTGGTTCCCTCAGTGTGATGCCCATCATTAATCTACCCCAATAATATACCCCGATA
The DNA here is from genome assembly GCF_038048845.1 of Mixophyes fleayi. Lineage (NCBI taxonomy): Eukaryota > Metazoa > Chordata > Amphibia > Anura > Limnodynastidae > Mixophyes > Mixophyes fleayi. The sequence goes on along the minus strand of NC_134413.1, from coordinate 82,018,854 downwards.
TTGCAAAAAACAACAAACTACCAGTTTCAATGTATGTTGTAGTGTATGTAGAGTTTTAGATATTTTATATGTTCAATTTATTAACCTGTTGCTACTATTGCAAGTCTAGTTTTAAAGAAATAAATAGCCCTGTCAGTGAGCAGTAGTACCAGTGAGCTGTTTCCTTTAGTTCTACTAGTTATTGTTAATGCTTTATGTTGTTTTTTTACGCAATAACAAGTTTGCTTCAACCCAAAACATGTTTTACTTCTAAAAAAATGCACACATCTTCATAATTTTTGCATTGTTTGTGTGTGTGTGTGTATATATATATATATATATATATATATATATATATATATATATATATATATATAAAATACAAGTTAACCCGTGCATGATACTCATGCATTCTAGTCAAATCAAGCTACTTAAGGTGTTAAAAACGGTCTTGTCATGCATTTGGGCCTAGCCCAGGCCTCCTCAGGGGAAGAGCGTTACTTCCCGACGCAAGCGCCCTTTTTTAACGTGGTTTTGTCCACATGTCACCACCTCATCATTCTTCTCCATCACCTCATGCTTCATTTTCATCGCCACATCTATTCAGATGTCTATCCAGACACAGGGATCTCTCTCAGCGGTCCTGAGTATCACACTCCTCTTGCTCTGTCACCCCCGGCAACCACCAACTACTCCCCACTGTCAGCCCTGGCAACCACCAACCACTCCCCACTGTCACTTCTCCTTCAAGAAATATATATATATTTTTTTTAAATCTTTATAAACACTTTTAACAATTAACAAATTAAATTAACAAATTAAAAACATCTTAGTATACCAAATTTCAGCCCTTTCTGAATTTTCTTTTCCACACACACTAAGAATTTAGTAGGTCAGTGTATAACTCCGCCCAGCAGGTGGCGCTGCAGCTTGGTTTTATTTTTTCCACACACACACACACAGACAGACTAACACACGCCACTAGGCATTTATATTATAGATACACACACACTGTAAGCCTAGATTTAGATAAGCATAAGGATTATTTCAGAAGTTTATTAATGTATTATATGTTTAAGTAGCCAGTTTACTTAAAAAAAATAAAAAAAAAAATAGAAACACCGGTTGTCATCAGTTAACATTGATTCTACATCTAATGTTAAGGACTAAACAATGTTTTGTAATCAATGTTTAAAACATCGGTACAACCAATGTTTTTAAACACAGAAATATGATCTGTAGTAAATACAGTCACGATGTCCCCTCACTCATACTTTATGACATAAGTGAGCTTCATTTTGAAGAAGCAAAAAAAATAAAAGTTGACTTTAATGAAGAGAGTGGTCTAAAGAATATTTTGAGTCTTACACATTCATCCATACACGTATATGTCTTAGCTCACAGAAGATTGCACACTTTGACAAAGTTCCCAGATGTGGAAGGAATGTGGGTATATATGTTCTAGGGCAATAAATAGCAGTATCTGTGTAATATTATATGCTCTGTGGGGCTGCATGTTTTCCAGTTGGTAAATTACCTCCACTGGATCCAGCAATTCTCTGGTTGGGTTTCCTGATAATAACGTTACTGTAAATGGATTCTTCATGTACTTTCAGCAGCTGGATGTCTTGTACCATCTAGATAGTAAGAACCTCTCTCGTCTTCTCTTTGGACGTCATTCAGGAAGTTAAGGACATTTCCTTAATAGACATATTGATGGCTCCTTTCATTTACTTGTTGGACAAACTACTTGGTGTTAATAATGTCACAGGATACAGGAAACTGACGACGTAACAATTTCCTGGTGAGATATATATTTACTATTATACATATTTACTATACAGTGGTTCATGTTTCATTAAGGAGTTGTTGGCCCTATGTGGTTTTTCCAGAGATCTGACATTGATGGAGACTCTTTGGTAGTGTACAGATTTAGGAAGGTACAAGACTATATGCACCAAAATATAGACACCCTACATAACCAAGAGGACATTTCTAATGTTATTAAAACATTCAAAAGATGAAATTGAATGAGTGTCTTAATAGTTAAAATCACCATCACACTCAGCTGTGGGTTACGTCACACAGACACATATCTCACCGCAGTGTACGGTGACTGTTCCTTTACTACAGCTGTGAAGTATTAAATGTAGGATGGTTCTTCTAACAATTTATTATATGGCAAACAATAAAGTGAAAATGGTGCTGTGACCGGCCAATCAAATGGCCACTGAGCTCCTTTTTGTTGTATTCATACTTTTCTGTGTGTATTGTAAAATGCTTCTCTGATCTAAGGCTGGGCCGACACGTCTCTACATATTATGCCAGGGCGGAGTCTCAGATGCTTTCTGCACATGTGCGAGAATATATTCTTTATCAGTAATGTATCAATAACGAGTCTGCAAATCATGTTCATATTCTTAAATGTAAGTTGATTCCAAGACCCTTTGTTCAAAAGCTGGAATGCAGCCAGAGGGGCTCTTGCCTCAGACTGGACCTGTATGATGAAAGGTGCCAGAGTTTATCCTGATGTTTTTCCAGCTGTCGTGTGAAAGGAGGAGGGGTCCTGGAAATTGACTGTTACTTGAACATATGAGATTCAACATTGGAAGCTAAATATTTAATTTACTCACTGTTATATTATGTTGATTGTTAAAATAAAGTTAAACTTTTCAATAAATCTGGCATTCATGAGTCATTAACTCTTTGAAACCGAAAGAACCTCGTTCAACCTGGTACAGGTGCTGAACCCAAATTTTTCAAATATTTGTATAGATGTTAATTAAGTTCAATACACAAATCTAAGTACTTCCTAAATATAGTAGGTAAAAACATTAAATCTGTGTACAAAAGAAAAGAACAAGGTGTCTAATAGTGTAGTAATAGTATGAATAGTGGGCAGTATGTGCACGTTGCTCTATTATACGTGTACCAGATATGTTAAGAATCAAGTCTCATCTATATTAAAATATTAAATGGATTATCTGATCCAGTCCTTTGTGTCTCCACACCATGGATCCACTTATGAATCTGTATAGCTCAGGGACATCATGAAGAAGTGATCGCTCCTGTACACGTTACCCATTGCTGCACAGTGTAAATTTGTGCGTCTTTAAACGCAGACTGCACATGCTATGATTGGCACGTGCGCAGTAGCTAATTACATGATGCCGGCTGCGTTTTGAAAGCCTTTTGTATATCTTGGTGTAAGGAAATGCTTTGTTTGGGGTTGTACCTTTCTTTGGGAATGTGTATTCTGCGACTGTCTAATGAAAGGATTTATGTTGATTGGATCTTTTGATGTGGGAGGGTTCACTTGAAGACGGGAAGGTTTAATTAAAGACGTACTGCTAGATTTCCTAAAAACAGGATGCAAGATATCACAGAGTTTTTAGAATTTCACAGATAAGTATAAATATTGTTAGCTTTGCAATGCATGTAAATCTATGTTTTGGTAAACAGGTTACATCCCGATTCTAAAAATAGCCTGTGTCCCAATCTGTATAAAAAGCACTGTCCTGTACAATGAAATGTATCATTCTGATGTTCCATCTGAACTGACCACTGATACCTTTAGTCAGTGGAACTGTCCTTGTCAGGGCACCTGAGCGAAATAAAACATCACTCTTTGCTTCAAGACCCTGCTTGAAAACATCTGTTTCTGAGGTTGGACCCAGCTCTCCGGCACCACCGCTCTGCCTGCTACCCTGCAGCCCTGGTCAGTGTGATAGGCCAGGGGGGATCCATCCACAGCATCCCTGACGCAAGAGATCAGGAGTATCAGCCCAGGTACACCAGCAATGAGATACGCTAGCAGCGTCAGTTACCCAGAAGAAACCCGGTACTGGATGCCGGTATAGGAGTCCAGTGGTGGCAGCATTTGTAAGTCCCTCCTACTGCAGCAAGAGGGCGCATTTGGGATAACGAAAGGGACCTTTCGTACTTGCTGTACATTCTAAGAGGCCGAAATAGAGCTGCTGCGCATGTGCAGCCGCAGCAGCTCCTAATCCCAGGACGGCTTCATAGACAAGAGAGCCAGCGGTGCCCCAGGGGCTGATCAAAGCGCCCATGAAGTGTGGTCAGCTAAACCTTCCAACCAGAGGCCTGACCAAAGGTGACTGAACATGGGGGGGGGAGGGTCTGTGGGTGACAGGAGTGGGACTGGGTGTCTGTGGGTGACAAGTGGGACTGGGTGTCTGTGGGTGACAGGAGTGGGACTGGGTGTCTGTGGGTGACAGGAGTGGGTCTGGGTGTCTGGGTGACAGGAGTGGGTCTGGGTGTCTGGGTGACAGAAGTGGGTCTGGGTGTAGGTGACAGGAGTGGGTCTGGGTGTCTGTGGGTGACAGGAGTGGGTCTGGGTGTCTGTGGGTGACAGGAGTGGGTCTGGGTGTTTGTAGGTGATGGGAGTGGGTCTGAATGTTTGTAGGTGATATGAGTGGGTCTGAGTGTCTGTGGGTGACAGGAGTTGTTCTGGGTCATAATCATTAATAATCTAATCATTATTAGAGATATATATATATATATATTACATATATATATATTACATATATATATAATACATATATACACACACACATATATATCCACCCAGCTCCCCGTCCCAGCCCGTCCCTGAAACTAGCATTAATAACGCACATAAAAAAAAAAAGAGACATTGATAACATGACACCAGTTTTGATATATCTATCTATATAATATCTATCTATCTATCTATGTATCTGTGTATGTACATATATATATATATATATATATATATATATATATATATAGTCAAAACTGATATCATTTTATCAGTATTTCTTTTTTTTTTAATGTGCAGTATCAATGCTAGTTTCAGGGGCGGGCTGGGACGGGGAGCTGCGTGGCATATGCCCGCTGGGCTGGACAGAAAAAAAAGACTATTTTGGGCCGGTCCCTGCACTGGCCCAAGTCTCTATTACTTGCTATTACTTGGTGGCTGGCCCCTCGTCCGAGACCAGCCACCTTCTATTATTGGCCACGGATCCTTACGATCCGTTCCCCCCCATTCCTATGTGTGGCCTGCTATTGGTGTCACATGGGACGTGCACCACGTGACAGGTGCCGTCCCATGTGTGAAGAGAAACAAGGTCATACAGCGCATGGATAGAACAAAGTTAGTGGGGGAAGTATGTTAATATAATGTGTGAGGGAGAGGGGGTAGTATGTTAATATAATGTGTGGGAGAGGGGATAGTATGTTAACCTACCTACCACATTATATTAAAAACCTCCCTTCCCTCACACATTATATTATTAATTTAATGGTGGATTGCAGGTGGATGCTAATTATTTAATGGGTGCTATTTTATTGTGGGGTGATGGTGGGGCAATTTAATTTAATAGTGGGGTCTATCAATTTAAAATGGGGTGATTGGACCTTAAAATTTAATGCTAGGGTGGTTTGGAAGTTCATAAATGAATGTGGGGCTGTTTTGGGGAAAATTAGGTCATTTTATTAAATGTGAATATGAATTATTTAATGCCGTGGATGTGGGAAATGGTTATATTTTTTAAACGGCATTTAATTTATTGCTGGGGCTGTTTGGAGGGAGGGAAATATGTTTATATATTAAAAGGGAATACCATTGTTTTAATGCTGGGGCTGGTTGGAATTTTTGAAAATTTCATGTACCCATTTTTTTTTCCATATAGGACCTCCAACATTCCAGAATCCAGACAAGCAGCAACTGAGACACCAGCAGTCACAGGTGGGGACAGTGATAAGAACAGGTAGGAGAGAGCAGGACAGTCTGCCAACTGTCCTGAATCTGGTCGGGCAGTCCTGAATTTGGGTGACTGTCTCGTGTAGTCTGGATTGAGTCCGACTACAAGGACAGTTGGGAGGTATGTCCCGATTCACACTGTACTGCATATGAAGGTAGAGCTGTGTGCACCTAACAGCAGTGCACACTGTATTGCCTGTGCATTTGTATAAAATGATAACCATGTTACATCATAGGGGCCCCCCTGTCTAAAGTGCCCCGGGCCCCCCAGAGCCTTAATCCAGCTCTGCCTAGGCTGGGAGATATACTGATAAATGGAGCTCATCACTCACCTGCCTTGTAGAACAATCCCTACACTAGGCTGACTTACTACAACTGGATCCCTCTGATGAAGTCTTATTAGTAAGATGAAACGCGTAGGGTCAACAATCATTCTGCACCTTTCTTCTTCTGTGATGATCTTCTACCTGCTGGTACCTGTATCTCCATAATTGGACAGTGGTGGGCTGAAGTTTTTCCAGGACTGATCAATGATCTCTGAGTATATACCACTCAGATAAATGCTCTTTGTTTGCTTGTACATACAGTTTATACATTTGTAATTACACTTGATTTTATATATACTACACTATATTTTGCTTCCTTATTTTACTATGTGTCTGTAAAAGGGTGACTATTCCGGTGCTATGTCCCCGAGGGTCTGCCATGCAAATATACTAAGCTGCTATTGACCAGTTAATACCTTCCATCATTATCACTCACAAGGGGCAGGTTCTAGTTTATACCAAGTTCTTAGAGATAATTTTATTTCAATGTCTGCTCCATTTACTCTGATTCCCACAGTATAATACCAGGAATAATACATATCATATCAAGAAAGGTTTTCCACAAAGTCTCATTTAAGATAATATGTATTCTTATTAACAATAGGTACTTTCAGTAACAGTCTTTACACATATAATAACAGTGTAGAAAGCATAATATATTATACATCAAATACAATACATTGCCTACTTCAGCTGTTCAGTCGATGTGTAAATGTGCCTTTCCTCCATGTGTATGAATGTATGTATCTCACATTTCAGTATATATATCTGTGTGGTTATCTATATGTCTTTGTTAATAGCGAGAGAGAGTATGTAAGATGGAGGATAGATCCACAAGACATAACAAAATGGAGGACACAGACAACATTACAACATGGAGGCCAGACTGCATGGCACATGGCTCTGTCAGCTGTCTTTAACAAAATGTCTTTGGATCTATAAACCAAATACAGTTGTGACGAGACCAGTGGGAATATCGGGCCAGCGCGGTCTGTCAGTCAGTGGGAGGGGATGGCAGCCCCACAGGAAGCATGGAGCAGCTGGAGACCATGTTACATCACAAAGTAGGGGAAGAGGTTAAGAACAGGAGGGTCTGGACTCTATCTACAGTCAGGAGGTGGGATTAATTATTGATTGACCACTGTCCCAGCATGTCCCAAACCAGACTTGATGGCAGGAAAACAGAAGGTGGGCTCCTGCTGAGGTCATATTCTACCTCCACCTCTGTTACCACCTTGATTCTATCCACCACCAATGAAAATGAATCATGGCCTGGGGAGATGGCGCAGGGAGGGAGTAAGGATCTGAGGTTGTTGTTGGGGAAATCCGTACTCTGTCAGAGCCAGAGGAGATTGTGTAAACCTGGAACCTGCTCAGCCAGATCAGGTGCTGAACCTCTAGGACTGATTTGTCATCACTCCATTGGGAGACACTCGCAGATTCTGGGAAATTGGTGAGCCTGCATCGGTACGGAGACTGATACAGGGCTGCAGAATCAGTGGCGCTATATAAATAAATGGTGATGATGATGATGATACTGCTATTCATACAATTAGTACACTCTTCAGCGCTTTGTTCTTTACTTTTGTTCTCAGATTTCATTTTTCTACCTGATGAACTATCAGGCATTCAGACGACAGCAGCCACCTACTACATTACTTAGATTTGTGTATCTTTGTCTTGAACTTAATTAATATTTATACAAATATTTGAAAAATTTGCCTTCCAGGTTGAAGGAGGTTCTCTCTGTTTTTAAAGAGTTAATGACTCATGAATCTCATATGTTCAAGTAACAGTCAATTTCCAGGCCCCTTCCTCCTTCCACACGGAAGCTGGAAAAACATCAGGATAAACTCTGGCACCTTTCATCATACAGGTCCAGTCTGAGCCCCTCTGGCTGCATTCCAGCTTTTATACTCAGAGAACAAAGGGTCCTGGAATCAACTTACAAATAAAATAATAAATATGATTTGAAGACTCTTTATTGATACATTACTGATAAGAAAGAATAATATGGCATAATATGTAGAGACGTGTCGGCCCAGCCTTAGATCAGATAAACATTTTACAATACACACATAAAAGTATGAATACAACAAAAAGGAGCTCAGTGGCCATTTGATAGACCGGTCACAGCACCATTTTCACTTTATTGTTTGTCATATAATAAATAGGCTGTATTCTCATAGATGTTGTTACAGCCCACAAAATATCTCTCTCTGTAATTGTTAGAAGAACCATCCTACATTTAATACTTCACAGCTGTAGTAAAGGAAAAGTCACCGTACACTGCGGTGAGATATGTGTCTGTGTGACGTAACCCACAGCTGTAGTAAAGGAACAGTCACCGTACACTGCGGTGAGATATGTGTCTGTGTGACGTAACCCACAGCTGTAGTAAAGGAACAGTCACCGTACACTGCGGTGAGATATGTGTCTGTGTGACGTAACCCACAGCTGTAGTAAAGGAACAGTCACCGTACACTGCGGTGAGATATGTGTCTGTGTGACGTAACCCACAGCTGTAGTAAAGGAACAGTCACCGTACACTGCGGTGAGATATGTGTCTGTGTGACGTAACCCACAGCTGGGTGTGATGGTGATTGTAACTATTAAGACACTCATTCAATTTGTTCTTTTGAATGTTTTTAATGACATTAAAAATGTCCTCTTGGTTATATATGGTGTCTATATTTCTAAATCTGTACCAAAGAGTCTCCATCCATGTCAGATCCCTGGAAAAACCGCATAGGGCCAACAACTCCTTAATCAAACATGAACCACTGTATAGTAAATATGTACAATAGTAAATATATATCTCCCCAGGAAATTGTTACATGTCATCAGTTTCCTGTATCCTGTGACATCATAACACCAATTAGTTTGTCCATCAAGTAAATGAAAGGAGCCATCAATAGGTCTATTAAGGAAATGTCCTTAACTTCCTGAATGACGTCGAAAGAGAAGACGAGAGGTTCTTACTATCTAGATGGTACAAGACATCCAGCTGCTGAAAGTACATGAGGAATCCATTTACAGTAACGTTATTATCAGGAAACCCAACCAGAGAATTGCTGGATCCACTGGAGGTAATTTACCAACTGGAAAACATGCAGCCCCACAGAGCATATAATATTACACAAATACGTTATTTATTGCCCTAGAACATACATACCCACATTCCTTCCACATCTGGGAACTTTGTCTGTGTTAAAGTGTGCAATCTTCTGTGAGCTAAGACATATACGTGCATGGATAAATGTGTAAAACCTATGACGCAAAATCATGCCTACTTTCCTTTAGACCACCCTCTTCATTAAAGTCAACTTTTATTTTTTTTCTTCTCCAAAATTAAGCTCATTTATGTCAAAGTATGAGTGCGGTGTCGAAGTCGTGTGATTGGATGAACGAAAGTATATTGGTTTAATATTGTTTAGCCATGCGATCCGTACGCCACGTGGCGTGGTGCGATCGCACGGTAAAATACGCACGCACACACTCGCAGTACAACATTTAGTTATCTATATAATTCATATTGGTTGCGTTACACTGTAATTTATGAGCAGATAGTGTTTGGTTTATTATTAGTCTATATATATGTACACTTCAGTGATATTCAAGGTTCAGGTTATGGGAAATGTGACATGTCTGATATCATACTAATCCCCTTTATATTTGCGACTGTCCGGCTCACTCTGCGAAGGGATCGCAGAGTGCATACGCAAGTTATTAATGTTAAGGAATAATGGACTATTAGGATTAGTAATCTTGGCGGGAAGATCAGAGCTCATCCCCTGGAGATATGACCCCCTCCTTTGGATTCCTTAGATTGAATCAGCCTATGACCTGTTTACCCTGGACCCACCCAACGTCTGGACCTATAGAAACAATCTACGTCATCTCTATTGTTCACTGTGTAACACTGTACTGTATATAATCATAGCTGCACACCCCCTGGCCCTCATTTAACTCTGACACAGTATTCTAACAGATATACTGTCCACCGGGTCCCGTGGGTGTGCAGCGAGCGCATGCAATAGCATCGGTATGTATTTATCTTTTGGTATTGGCTGTACTGTACTGTATCATAATATAATAATGTATTGAATTGTTGACTATTTACATCTGCTAAAATAAATCACTTTGTGCTTTGGAAACACATACAATTGATTGGGCAATGCTTATATGAAAACGATAAAATTACTTTAATAGCGGGGACATCAGGACTGTGTTTACTACAGATCGCATTTGTGTGTTTGAAAACATTGGTAGTACCGATGTTTTAAACACTGATTACAAAACATTGTTTAGTCCTTAACACGGGGTCTAGAATCAATGTTTATATATATATATATATATATATATATATATATATATATATGAAATTTATACACACACACACACAAATGGTGTAAAAATGATAAAGATGGACCTCATTTAGAGCCAGACGCAAAGTCCGTTTTAGGCGTATCCAACATATAAACACTATCACGCATGTGCAGAAAGCACCAAATCCGCCTGCATCTTGGACGCAATTAACACTTGCGACTCACTACGAGAGAATGGGAGGAACGCGGAATTGTGAAGGCGTGACCATGTAAATAAATCCTAGTCGCAGTGAGGTGCAGACGCAACAGACGTCAAAACAGGGCTAAAGCTGTGCGGCAGGAATTAGGTGGCGCAAACGGTTAGCTAGCTGCAGTAACTGCTCACAGCTCAATAGGGTATTAAGAGTGGGACACAACTGGGGTTGCTTGCCACTCGTAATACCCTACCAAGCTGCGTCACACTCCCACTCCTACACTTCTTAAACGCAGTTTACGGCCGACTCTAAATGAGGTCTGATGTGTGCATTTTTTTTTAGAAGTAAAACATGTTTTTGGGATAAAGCAAACTTGTTATTGCAGAAAAAAACAACACAAAGCATTAACAATAACTAGTCAAACTATAATGAAACAGCTCACTGGCATCACTGCTCACAAACGGATATTTATTTGTTTAAAACTATATTTGCAACAGTAACAACAGGTTAATAAGTTGAACATATAAAATAACAAAAACTAATACATACATTGAAACTAATAGTTTGTTGTTTTTTGCAAAATAGGGGTATACTATTAGGATAGATTAATTATCGTCATTACTCAGAGGGAAAAAAAACAACTGAACATGGGAGGAGAATATTGGAAAACTTCTCTCATCCGCACTCTGCAGAAATAGTAAATTTGAATGTAGCTTCCCCTTTATCCCATTTCTGGTTTTACTGTTAATTTCACCAGAGAATAGGCTTTCTGAAGGAACCAAAGTGTCCAGTTCTCAAATATTGTCTCACTATTTTGGCCAGATTTGGGTATGTTTGTTCCATCAGCCTCCAGAATCTTAGTGGGTTCTCCTTTATTTTCTCTGGCGGAGCACCTGTAACCAGCCAACCCAGCACCAGTGGCAGTGAGCCAGGGGTGGGCTGTCCTATAAGCTGCTGCTGATTGGCTGACCAGTGTCTCTTTCACTCTGTCAATCACCACCCGAGCAGCAGCAGCCAGTTCAGTGTGTCTTTTGTTAGACTCTCTTTAGTTGTGAGACAGAGAGAGACAGTCAGCAGACAGTGCAAAGCGCCACAGTGTAATTAAATAGACAAATAAAAAAACACCATCGATAAGCATCAAAGGAGAATCTACCGATGGTGAGGAAACATTGGATCCTCACCATTGCAGGGTTAAACATCGGAACCATCTAACTGATGCTTCCGATGAAACATCAAGTGTTTCCCATCCTTACTTTAAACCTTATTAATATATCTCGACCTGCAAAACAAATTATTCACATGCTGGTGAATGTGCACGTAAACCACATTCAGCAAGTAAAGACCAAATGCCCTCAGCCCTTACCATAGGATGAAGCAAAGTTTTGCACCCCTGCAGACACATCTTGACCCACTTAGCCATGGGCATACCATATAAATAGGAGCATTTATACAAATAGCTGCATGGCATCACAGAATTACATTTACAACGTGGGACCACACTGTTGAAGCTTTATAATCAATCCCCAATGAGAAAGTAACAGATTAGAGAACTAATTATATAAACCATCTCACACCTTCAATTAGAGAGAGTATGAATAAACATACTGTACAGTGTCTAGATCCCACATTATACCTCCAACTCATTGCCAGAATTATATATTACTCAGTACCCTATTTAACAACAAGGTCTCGTTATTACTGTGGACAATATCTAATAGAAAAAGTAGTTGCACACGAGTGATCTGTTCCAATCAGACCTTCCCTGAGTATAAACAATGTAAATATATATATATATATATACACCCATTTTAATTTACATTAATAAAACTAAATGCTTTTTTAATATTAAGAGCATGGTTGCTCCTTGTTTCATGTTCAATTGCTTTTGTAGTATGTGAATTTCCTGATATTCAACAAGATCTTGTTTTTATGTAAACTATTTTCCTCATTCAGTACATGGAAATGGTTTCTCACCTGCGTGAGCTCTCTGATGTGTGACAAGTATTGATTTCCGTGTAAAACTTTTCCCGCACTCAGAACAGGGAAATGGTTTCTCACCTGTGTGAGTTTGCCGATGTTCAATAAGATTTGATATTTGTGCAAAACATTTCCCACAGTCAGAACATGGAAATGGTTTCTCACCTGTGTGAGTTCTTTGATGTGAGATAAGTTTTTCTTTAAGTGCAAAACATTTCCCACACTCAGAACATGGAAATGGTTTCTCACCTGTGTGAATTTTCTGATGTGTTTTAAGTATTGATTTCCGTGCAAAACATTTCCCACACTCAGAACATGGAAATGGTTTCTCACCTGTGTGACCTCTCTGATGTATAATAAGTTTTGATTTCCGTGTAAAACTTTTCCCGCACTCAGAACAGGGAAGTAGTTTCTCACCTGTGTGAATTCTCTGATGCTCAATAAGATTTGGTATTTGTGCAAAACATTTCCCGCACTCAGAACAGGGAAATGGTTTCTGACCTTTGTGAGTTCGCTGATGTGCGATAAGAGTTGATATTTGTGCAAAACATTTCCCACAGTCAGAACATGGAAATGGTTTCTCACCTGTGTGAGTTCTTTGATGTATGATAAGTTTTGCTTTAAGTGCAAAACATTTCCCACACTCAGAACATGGAAATGGTTTCTCACCTGTGTGAGTTTTCTGATGTGTGATAAGTATTGATTTCAGTGCAAAACATTTCCCACACTCAGAACATGGAAATGGTTTCTCACCTGTGTGAGCTCTCTGATGTGTGATAAGATAAGATTTCCGTGCAAAACATTTCCCGCACTCAGAACATGGAAATGGTTTCTCACCTCTATGGATACTCCGATGTCTTAGAAGACTTGATTTCCATGCAAAACATTTCCCGCACTCGGAACAGGGAAATGGTTTCTCACCTTTGTGAGTGCGCTGATGTGCGATAAGAGTTGATATTTGTGTAAAACATTTCCCACAGTCAGAACATGGAAATGGTTTCTCACCTGTGTGAGTTCTTTGATGTATGATAAGTTTTGCTTTAAGTGCAAAACATTTCCCACACTCAGAACATGGAAATGGTTTCTCACCTATATGAGTTTTCTGGTGTGTATGAAGAGATAATTTATCTGTAATATATTTCCCACCCTCAGAACATGGAACGATTGCATCATTTGGATGAACTGTACTATTTATAAAAATATCTCTGTTTGCAGTAGAACATTCCTCATGATTAGAGGGATCAGGTGATTTATCTGCTCTGTGAAGTATTGGATGTATATTTAGGGTAATGGGGTTCTCTCCAGGACAATCTTCTGTGATGGTTTTGTTCTCTTCTATTACAAAATCTGTAGATAAAAGACGTTGTCCCTCTGAGATATTCCTGCGTTTGCATTCATCTGCTGGAAATAAAATAAATTTATAGATTATAAACATTTTCATACTTTGAGGCAAGTTTAAGATGGCCACATGTATTCATTTCAATTTGCAAACTACAAACACTTCATTACAATTATAAAACCACATTATGAAGCACACTGCATATATCCAGCCACATTGAACAACTCAAGTCAAATTGCAGACTATGGCGAGTTATATTTCCTAAGCATACAATTTGCCCAGCCAGCATAATAGGACAGGAAGCAACAATAACCAGTGACATTCTCCAACTAGACACTACTGGCACACACAAACACTGGACCTTCATAAGCGTAGTAGACATGGTCTAAATTAGCAGCAAGTCCTGCCATGGGTCTACACTACTCTCACCGCCTTGCACAGAGCAGAGAGCATCAGGACAGAGAAGGAGAATGGAGCAGGGCACAGATCGGCAACTGTCAGGAATTCTGTATTTAGATGCAGGACTCAGTATTGAACTTTCACTGCACAACATGATGAGCACAGCTAATGCAAGTTTACAGAGTTGCCAGCAGGTGATTACCGACTTCACAGAGGTGGCAAATTGAACCTCCAAGCAGTATATAAACCTGCTCTGCCTGTTATTCCCTTTCAGAGTATTAGCTTTGCTGTTCTGAGCTCCTGAGTGTCTTATCCTGTTTACTGTTTGATTCTGGATTATTAACCTGGCTTGTTCCTGACTTTGTGATACCTGGATCTTGACTTTGTAGTTTACTGACATATTGGTTTGACCTTTCATTTTTCCTGACTTTTTCTTTGCTTGCTGATTCTGTATGTTTATCCTGCTGACCTCAGCTAGTATGACTATTCTGCCTAATTGCCTATAGTGCTCCATCAACCAAACTAAGGGCCAGTTCGGTGGAACTCGACCTAGTTACTACACGCAGCCAAATCCATCCTGCTTTTTTTGCGGGCCCTGGTGAATAACGGCAGTAACTTAGACTCTACATTACCTCTCTCTAGCTATGTCAATCTTAGCTGGTGGTGTGTCCACAAACCCATAGCTGATAGTAACACCACGAAGTAGAAGAAAGCATAAGGGCAAAGCATAACACAGAGACAGATCAGCAGATGAAGAGCAACAGTACAGGGTATCCAAGCACATACTGGAGGGGAGCTATTGTGCAACGACAGGTGTGTGTGGTTATAGTTGTGTATGTCCAGGAAGGTGGAGTTTCTGTGAAGTGTATGTTGTGGTGGGCTGTGTTATTGTCTGGGTATCATCTGGTATTTTACTTTAGTTTTACAGTGTTACTATACAGCAAGTTGATCTGATCGTTAATGGATTATCACACAGGGGAAAAAATGGGTAATGTCACATGTAGCAGCACACAGAGGATTGTGGGTAGCACTGGAGGTAGTGTACAGGAGGTTCATGGGTAACTTCATGGAGTCAGACTGACGTCTCATGAGCTACACCAGACAATGTGAAGAGGAGACTGGTCAGATCTCTGGGATGGTAGCACACAATGATATGATGTGAGGAGGAGACTGGTCAGATCTCTGGGCTGGTAGCACACAGTGATATGATGTGAGGAGGAGACTGGTCAGATCTCTGGGCTGGTAGCACACAATGATATGATATGAGGAGGAGACTGGTCAGATCTCTGGGCTGGTAGCACACAGTTATATGATGTGAAGAGGAGACTGGTCAGATCTCTGGGCTGGTAGCACACAGTGATATGATGTGAGGAGGAGACTGGTCAGATCTCTGGGCTGGTAGCACACAATGATATGATGTGAGGAGGAGACTGGTCAGATCTCTGGGCTGGTAGCACACAGTGATATGATGTGAGGAGGAGACTGGTCAGATCTCTGGGCTGGTAGCACACAATGATATGATATGAGGAGGAGACTGGTCAGATCTCTGGGCTGGTAGCACACAGTTATATGATGTGAAGAGGAGACTGGTCAGATCTCTGGGCTGGTAGCACACAGTGATATGATGTGAGGAGGAGACTGGTCAGATCTCTGGGCTGGTAGCACACAGTGATATGATGTGAGGAGGAGACTGGTCAGATCTCTGGGCTGGTAGCACACAATGATATGATGTGAGGAGGAGACTGGTCAGATCTCTGGGCTGGTAGCACACAGTGATATGATGTGAGGAGGAGACTGGTCAGATCTCTGGGCTGGTAGCACACACTGATATGATGTGAGGAGGAGACCGGTCAGATCTCTGGGCTGGTAGCACACAATGATATGATGTGAGGAGGAGACTGGTCAGATCTCTGGGCTGGTAGCACACAATGATATGATGTGAGGAGGAGACTGGTCAGATCTCTGGGCTGGTAGCACACAGTGATATGATGTGAGGAGGAGACTGGTCAGATCTCTGGGCTGGTAGCACACAGTTATATGATGTGAAGAGGAGACTGGTCAGATCTCTGGGCTGGTAGCACACAGTGATATGATGTGAGGAGGAGACTGGTCAGATCTCTGGGCTGGTAGCACACAGTGATATGATGTGAGGAGGAGACTGGTCAGATCTCTGGGCTGGTAGCACACAATGATATGATGTGAGGAGGAGACTGGTCAGATCTCTGGGCTGGTAGCACACAGTGATATGATGTGAGGAGGAGACTGGTCAGATCTCTGGGCTGGTAGCACACAATGATATGATGTGAGGAGGAGACTGGTCAGATCTCTGGGCTGGTAGCACACAGTGATATGATGTGAGTAGGAGACTGGTCAGATCTCTGGGCTGGTAGCACACACGGATATGATGTGAGGAGGAGACCGGTCAGATCTCTGGGCTGGTAGCACACAATGATATGATGTGAGGAGGAGACCGGTCAGATCTCTGGGCTGGTAGCACACACTGATATGATGTGAGGAGAAGACTGGTCAGATCTCTGGGCTGGTAGCACACAATGATATGATGTGAGGAGGAGACTGGTCAGATCTCTGGGCTGGTAGCACACAATGATATGATGTGAGGAGGAGACTGGTCAGATCTCTGGGCTGGTAGCACACAGTGATATGATGTGAGGAGGAGACTGGTCAGATCTCTGGGCTGGTAGCACACAATGATATGATGTGAGGAGGAGACTGGTCAGATCTCTGGGCTGGTAGCACACAGTGATATGATGTGAGGAGGAGACTGGTCAGATCTCTGGGCTGGTAGCACACACTGATATGATGTGAGGAGGAGACCGGTCAGATCTCTGGGCTGGTAGCACACAATGATATGATGTGAGGAGGAGACTGGTCAGATCTCTGGGCTGGTAGCACACAGTGATATGATGTGAGGAGGAGACTGGTCAGATCTCTGGGCTGGTAGCACACAGTGATATGATGTGAGGAGGAGACTGGTCAGATCTCTGGGCTGGTAGCACACAATGATATGATGTGAGGAGGAGACTGGTCAGATCTCTGGGCTGGTAGCACACAATGATATGATGTGAGGAGGAGACTGGTCAGATCTCTGGGCTGGTAGCACACAGTGATATGATGTGAGGAGGAGATCAGGAGTCTAATAGGAGCTGATGGTTTCTGATTCCCCCACTGGGCAGATGTTTTTATTTTAATGAGGATAAAACAACACTTCCTAGAGCGCTCTAATTCTCAGAAACAGCAGCCCTATCACTCCAAATGAGCTCCAACTTACTCACTAAATACAAATATAAATAAATACTGGTGGATCCACAGGTTCTATAACGTATCTCATCATCTATTTATATAGCGCCACTAATTCCGCAGCGCTGTACAGAAAACTCGTTCACATCAGTTGCTAACATACACATACTCACACACACAGACAGAGAGAGAGACTAGGGTCAATTCTGATAGCAGCCAATTAACCCACCAGTATGTTTTTGGAGTGTGGGAGGAAACTAGAGCACCCGAAGGAAACCCACGCAAACACGGGGAGAACATACAAACTCCACCTAGATAAGGCCATGGTCGGGAATCGAACTCATGACCCCAGTGCTGTACGGCAGAAGTGCTAACCACTAGGCCAGTGTACTGCCCATCTCATGGAAATAATCACTAATGGTATAGACATTAATAAGTCCACCTTATAGAGTTCAATAAAAGATTTTTAGACGTTCTTCTGTATAGCGTTCTGTATCTTAAAAATACAACCCCACAGATTAGAGATTATAACCTCATATGATAATGTAAGACCTATTTTAACATCACGTGCTCAAATCGATTTTGTATCGTGATACTCATACACCAGTAATCATATGGAGAGCAGATGTCCATCGATCTTCCTTATACCAGTTATGTGCATTTGCTGACATCAGCTGTCTGCTGGGAAACAGCTCAGAGATATCTATAGTGGTGCTTCTCCACACGTGTCCTCTCTGTATATATGTACCATCTACTTCACCACATGAGGCGATTATCTCTTTTCTATGGATGTTTTGAAGATAGAGAACAATATACAGAAGAACGTCTAAAAATCTGTTACTGGACAATGAACTCTATAAGGTGGACTTATTAATGTCTATACCATTAGTGATTAATTCCATGAGATACGTTATAGCGCCTGAGGATCCACCAGTATTTATACGTTTTCCTCATTAGTTTGTACTGACAGAGGAGGGTGTAGAATAAGAGATTGTTGTAGTGACTGAATAAGCAGATATGTGACTCTTCTGTAATAAGTGTTTATTACTCACCTGTACTGATATCTGTAGGGATTTCCTCCTCCTTACACTGCTGATCACCCCTCACATACGTCTCTTCCTCTCCCTCTGTAATTTCTACTTTAATATCCGTCGACACATCATCCTAAATAGCCAACAAAACAATAAAAAGATCATCATCATCATCTTATTTATATGGCGCCATAGAATCCGCAGCGCTGCACAATCAACAAAAAATAAACTGAAGAAAAAAATACAGATAAGTAAGGGACAAGAGAAACAATATAAACAGTAAAAATGAATGCAAGAGACAATAGAGAAAGCAAAAGAGGATAGGAGGTATAAAGGGCCAAACTTGTGAGAGTTATCAAAAAGAGGATTATAGTAATAAAATATATTATATCTATTAATATCTGATTTAATTATTTGAGATGAAACAGAAGACTATCAGTGTATGAGATCCACACAGCTCTTTACAGATAATATAATAAAGTCACTTTGGCATTTAGGTATTAGGCAAGACTCTAAAATGTCATATACCTGATACTCCTGTGTGATAATCGGATTTTCCCGTCTACAATCCTGAGGATGGAGATATCTCTCTGGGGTATTTCTGTTACTGGATCCATCTGTAGGAAACACACAGTGACTGATTACATTGTTAATATAAGGAGAATATGTGACTCTTCTGTAATAAGTGTTTATTACTCACCTGTGCTGATATCTGTAGGGATTTCCTCCTCCTTACACTGCTGATCACCCCTCACATACGTCTCTTCCTCTCCCTCTGTAATTTCTACTTTAATATCAGTCAGGACGTCATCCTAAATAGACCACGAAACAATAAATATCATATTTAATAATATCTGATTTAATAAATTGAGACGAAACAGAAGAACATCAGTGTATAAGATCCACGCAGTTTTTCATAAAAGTCGATAATAAAAATTCAACTTTGATCGTTTAGTATTTGGGGAGACAGTAACATGTCATCTACCTGATACTCCTGTGGGATACAGGGATTTTCCTGTTTACAATCCTGAGGACGGAGATATCTCTCTGGGGTATTTCTGTTACTGGATCCATCTGTAGGACACACACAGTGACTGATTACATTGTTTATATAAGCAGAATATGTGACTCTTCTGTAATAAGTGTTTATTACTCACCTGTGCAGATATCTGTAGGGATTTCCTCCTCCTTACACTGCTGATCACCCCTCACATACGTCTCTTCCTCTCCCTCTGTTATTTCTACGTTGATATCAGTCAGGACGTCATCCTGAATCGCGCACAATAAAAAAATGTAAAAACTAAAATCACATTTAATTATATCGGATTTAATAAATTCAGATAAAACAGAAGAATATCATTGTATAAGATCCACACAGCTTTTTTTTATGCATTTATTTAATTTTATAGATCATATAATGAAAAAAAGTCACATTAGTATTTAAGTATTTTGAGAGACCCTAAAATGTCATCTACCTGATTCTCCTGTGGAATATTGTGATTTTCCTGTGTACAATCCTGTGAATAAAGAGGATGGAGATATCTCTCTGGGGTATTTCTGTTACTGGATCCATCTGTAGGAAACAGACATTGAATGAGTACATTGTTTATATGTGATTCTCAGATAAGTGTATCTAGGTGGCCCAAAAAACTATTCTCTCCTCTACAATAATTGAAAGTCTCCTCTTACCCAGTGATGTGAGGATACGGTGATTCTCCATCCTCACGTCCTCGTACAGATCCTTGTGTCCTCCTAAATACTTCCACTCCTGCATAGAGAATTACACAGTGACATCCTGACACTTTATAGGAACCTGACAACACAATGACACAGTCATCACCCAGACACATCCCCTGGTGTTACTGTATAATGTCCCATTCCCAGCAGTCACCTCTCCAGTCACCAGCTGAATGATCTTGTTGGTCAGTTCCAGGATCTTCTGGTCATTGTTTCCCTCACGTATCAGTGAGTGAGGTTCAGGCACCGTGATGGGGCTCTGGGTCCTGCTCAATCCTCCTGACACACAGGGGCGGCTCCTGGGTGTCACACACTCACCAGATCTCTTTATCACTACTGTGTAATCCTGTGTATGGAGAGAGACATCAATAAAAAGGTAAATAAAGTTTCACCTATTTGGAATTTTTAGTGGTTAATTGTGCAACATATACAATAATGATCTATTTTACAAATACAACCGCTATGACATATGTAACAGTTTGCTATTGTGAAGGAGCGATGCTGCTCTTATAGCACACCCCCCATTATGATCTATATACGCAGAGGGAAGGTGGGGTTGGTGTGCAGTGCACATGCACAAACTTCAACGTGACATCATCACACCTGGCTGAATAAGGTGTGTCCACGTGTGTGAGCCGGGCACAGACACTGCACAGTCTCTCCTTGTGGCACGCAGCAAGTATCTCCTATTCTCTGTATCATCTGCTATGAACAAACTAGTGCAAACACCAAGATGACTATAACTGTGGGCTTGTAGTAGACAGATCATTGATTGATCTTAATATACCTTGTATACTATGTAAAATGGGTTTTTTTGGACACAATTTACTTCTGCATTTTGGAGGCAAGATGCGTCCAATTCTGCATGGGGTCCTGTGTGAGCCATAGAGCCCTGGTTTGTGTTTCTCAGAAGTTCCTCTGATCCAGCTTCATAAGACTGCTAAGTGACCTCACACAATACCGTACGGCTTCCAATAGTCTTGTGGCCAGGTGTCTTGGCTGTCACCCACATCTATTTAGTGCATTGTGCTCCAATTGAAATCTGTCACAAATGCCTGAATTGGGGATTTCTGCAAATTTTTGTATTAAAATTCATTCCACAGGGGCATGGCCTGGCAGCCATCTAGGTCGGCCGCGTTATATTTGAGCTCTGAGGAACCCTTTTCGTTTTAGGCTCTCCACCGTCACTAACAGGCCTGTAACCAGCCAAAACTGTCACCCGCGGCTGTCTACCTCCTCCGCCTCAGCTCGGACTCACATTGGGGTGGCCCTCCTGCTCCCAGTCCACCTGGCGCATCTGAGGCCTAATCCGTGCTTGAAGCCGCTGCCTTGATTTCTGGATCCGCCGGACGCCATCTTGTCACCAGAGTTGCCCTGATCACCGGACCCCCGGGTGCCAGCATTTGGAGAAATGCCCCCATCGAACCACCTCCTCCAACGGGGCCCACTCCCTGCAATTCCGAGGGCGCATGAGGGTGGACCGGACTTCCTACAACCCTACGGTCCAGCCGCCGCATGTCTCCTGATATGTCCTCAACGCATGGAGCACACAGACTCGGCCTACCACTCCATCCATCACCCTGCAGGGGGTAAGTTCCATTCTACTACCCCCGATCAATTCACCTGCTCTCTATCAGTCTCCAGCAGTGTATGAGGAATTACAGATGATAACTGCAGCTGTCTGCACCAGAGAGGACACTCCTCCTGCCTATTTACCCTAGCACATGGACATCCCACTCTGGCCACCCCATTCAGTCCTCAGACTTGTCCTAATGTTCTAAGACCCCATCTGCACACGTTGGGACTTGGGGTAAATTGTAGCCTAGCCAGGCTCACTGTCAGACCGTGGCCTCTCTGTGGCTCACTGCTGCCACCAAGTGGTGAAAATAAATATCTCTCCACAAACCTAATGCCTGTCTGTTAAGTTTGAAAGTGGGCCTGCTGTCCCCCACAAGCACCACTGTGGTCCTCAATAACTGGGAGCCCTGCTACCTTTCAGCATCATCATTGGGTAGTGCACTGGTGCAGATCAGCACCAGCTGCCTGATAGGGGCCTGGCACTCTGCTGCCCCTGGTACTACTGCACCGTCTATCTATCATGCACACATAGTGGGTTCATTTTCTGGACTGAGCTGTCCCATTCTAGCACACAGGGAGCAGCATTCTTCTGGCACCTCTGCCCACTGCTCAGCTGGGCACTGTTTTGTTCTAATGTGAGCCGTAATATGGATTAACGTGTGACGCTCCGCATGGCCCTTGGGCCAGGGTTATCTCCTGGAATGTCGTGACGCTGCCTTTTCTTCTAACCTAAACAGATACTTTCACAACTACACATCCTGTTTGATCTATTTGTGGCCTCTTTCCTGAGTGTATCATGCCTAAATGGGGCAGGAAGATGGGTGGCTCGGACCTCCCTCAGAGCATTAAGAAATTTGCCTACACGAAAGCAAAGACCCTGAGTGCATCCTCTCCACACTGCGATGATTCAGACTCTTCGCCACTGACTCACAAAGATCTACAATCCCTGGTTCCGTGAGGTCAAGGAGACGAGGAAATCGATGCAGGCAATTGGATCTCTGAAGGCCGAATTGCATGACCTTGGGGATAGGACAGACCACCTTGAAACTAAAATGTATGAAGTAGTCTCCTCACACCGGGACATGGTGGCTAACCTCCAGCGCCTACAAGAAGATGTTCCATATGCAGGAACAACAAGATGATCAAGAGAATTGCCATCGGCGTAATAACATACGCATCAGAGGTATTCCTGAGGCAGTGGACCAACCCCTCCTTGATCAGTACCTGAAAAGACTCTCTGCTCGTCTAGCTCCTGCTACCCAAGCGGGTCAGCTCCTTTTGGACAGAGGCAACAGAGCCCTTCTTTCTCAGGAATTCTCCCAACCTTGAGATGTCATCCTTCACTGTCACTATTACACCACTAAGGAGGCCATTCTACAGGAATCTCGTAAGACCGACTAATCTCATTTGATGATGCTCGCCTGCAAATCTTCCAGGACATTTCCTCGTTTACCCTCCTCAAGGAATTAAAACCAGTTACATCTATCCTCAAGAACAACAATATGCGATATCGCTTCGCCTTCTCCTCTGGCATCATAACAAACTTCACTCTGCCGGACCATGGCGAATGCAGTTCAACTCCTCAAGACTTTGGGACTCCCGGCCCCTCCTATTCACCCCCTGACACAAGGACCGGGCTCCAGCTCCTTGAAATCCACCTCTCCCCCTCGGAAGCTCCCGAATACCGAGTGGACGACTGTTTTAAGAACTGCTAAACCACCTGCCTCTGTTCCACCTTCTTGATGTGGTTGTTGTGTTCTTTTCACCAGAAGCCACCTTGCCTCAACTCTCTCCTTTCTCCATGATGGACCGCTGGTTTTCGGTCCCCCTCATGAAGTCTAGGAGGAGTTGTGTGTCTTAGGCCTGGGATGTTATCCTGCCTTGTTCTTCACTAATTTTCTGTGTTGTTTTCTTACCGTTTCAGATTGCCACACTGCTACTGCCCCATTTCTTTTATATGACCAGATCTATAGAACACGGTAGTAGCTGTCCACCACCCCTAACGACATTTCCCCTCCTCCTGGCTCCCATATCAGCTTTATTGTCCTGGCCTGGAGGTGGCATAGACATCCACCTCCTGCGGTTGGAGCTACTAGACCCTTTTTTGTGTCCTTGGCCACGTCCCCACAATGGGTATGCTGCCCTTGCCTTTCCCTGCCACAGGCACTGCCCCTCACTTTTCCTGGCCGGTCTCATGCCCCATGCACTGGTCCTGTTCCCTTTTTTTCCTTCTCCTCACCCTTCCATCTTTCCTTACTTCAGGCACGTTCTGA
Source organism: Mixophyes fleayi (assembly GCF_038048845.1). Taxonomy (NCBI): domain Eukaryota; kingdom Metazoa; phylum Chordata; class Amphibia; order Anura; family Limnodynastidae; genus Mixophyes; species Mixophyes fleayi. The sequence continues at coordinate 81,994,692 of NC_134413.1, read as the reverse complement.
TTTTACTTATCTTCATTGCCACTGTATTGACATTGTTTTCTTTCAACACGTCTGACCATGGCTGGGGTGGCCCATTTTCCACCTCCCGATGGCCCTTAGGATCTTCTCCTTGAACAGCTCACAAAAACATACAACACTTCATCTTACAATCAAAACAACATAGGGCTGACAGTCTTTATCCCAGAGACACACTTTACTTGTCACTCACATCCAGAATTGAAGTCTAGACTGTACCCATCTACTTTCCATACTTGCGATCCTAGATAGAAGAAACGGGGTGTTGCTACCCTATTTGCCTCCCATGTGACGTTCAAGCTGTTGATATCCCACTCTGACCCTGATGGTTGCTTTCAACAAGCGAATCTTCCCACACTCACCTGTAGCTCAGCCCAATAACTAAATGAGATTACGTCCGAGGAAATACTGATGGTTATCAAGGCACAAAAGACCTCTAAGGACCCGGGCCCAGACGGCTTCATTGCGGTCTACTACAAACGATTCTCCCAGACCCTGATTCCCACCTCCACACCCTGTTTAATGGTGTCTTGCACAACATCCTATCTCCCTCCTTAATGTAGATGTTATGATATATGTAAAGATCCTGGCCACCCATTTGAATAGAGTCCTTCCGGATCTGATCGAGTACAATTAGGTGAGATTCATCCCAGGCTGTCAGGCTAGGAATAATATCAGTCGCGCAATAGATCTAGTCCAAATAATCAAACCAGAGACGTCCTCCGGCCATGTTGCTATCCCTGTGCGCCAAGAAGGCAATCGACCGGATCTCATGGGACTTTATGTTTCACATCTTGAAGGCGTATGGCTTCTCGGCTGAATTCCTGACAGGGGAATCTGCCCTTTATGATCCCCCCACAGCTAGGGTCTTAGTTAACGAATCTTTATCTGACATCCCTGCCGTTTTTGACAAAGCAGGGCTGTCCCATCAACCCTAGTTTTTGCACTAGTTATAGAGCCCTTGGCGGCAATGATGTGAAAATCGGCTATGATAACGGGTGAGATGGTGGGTTCCCGAGAATTTAAGATCTCCCTCTGTGCTGACGACATACTCCTTTCCCTCACGAATCCCCAAGAGACTCTGTCCTCTCTCTACATAGACTCATGGATGAGTATGGCGTCCTGTCAGGTTATAAATTTATTTTACCATGCTCCTCCATGCCCTCCCTTCCCTCAGGACCAGCCAATAGACTACTTTTGCTTTGCGCTGGCAGACGAACAAGGTCAAGTATCTAGGAATCTACATTACCTCTTCCTATGATAGGTTATACCAGGAAAATCCCCCCCTCCTTCCCTCCTGACTAAAATTAAACAGGACCTGCGGCTATGGAGGAACTATATCATATCGTGGCTGGGGAGGATTATTGCAGTTAAGATGAACCTCGTCCCTAAGCTTCTCTACCTTTTCCATACTCTCCCAGTGAAAGTACCCGATTCTGTGTTTCGGGACTTGCATTCATCTTTTCTTAACTTTGTATGGCATGGCAAACCCCCTAGAATTTCTGTGGCAGTGCTCAAGAAGCACAGGGCTCAGGTAGGTAGAGGTTTTCCGGATATCAATCTCTATTACTTGGCATCCCATTTGTCCCAGGTTGCGGTTACTAAGTTGCCGATCAGACTACAGCGTGGGTGGACTTGGAAACCAACTTCACGGGGGTCCCTTCTCTGGCATGACTATGGGGCCTCCCAAATGAAGGCAGACCACCAGAGGCTTCCTCCCTCCGATCTCTCAAATTTTGTCTGTCTCTCTGGGACACATGTCGGGTTAAGCACAAATTGTCCTCCCTTCTTTCTCCCCTGATTTCCCTCTGGAGCAACCCACGCTTCCCTCCCGGTAACTCGCCACAGCAATTTAAGAACTGGTTACGAGCGGGAATATGGGTGGGTTCGGACTTGGTTTTCAATAAAACTTGGGCCTCTATGTCGGATCTTTACCGCAAGGTTGGACCTTTTCGCCTGCTTTTCTTTTCATATTTCCTGGTCTGACATTTCGCTATGTACTTACACCCCCCCCCCCCCCTTAAAGCTCTCCGAACTCTCACTTTTTTGAGCATATGTGTCTACATACCCCACTAACTAAAGGGATGATTTCTGGGATTTATAATTGGCTCATAGAGGCCACCTTTAACGCTCCAGGCCGGCAAGAGTGGGAATGGGAGAAGGAACTAGCCCCTCCCCCCCAGATGAATCTTGTTTGGAGGAGGTCAGGCAGGGATTGCCAAGAGACTGATCTCTACGGTAATTAAGGAAACGGCTTACAAATTGTACTATCAATGGTACTACACCCCGGAGAATCTGTCTAGAAT
>NC_134413.1:81234894-81362394 GCF_038048845.1 Mixophyes fleayi | reverse complement strand
CAGGAACCCCATTTTTAACGAAGACTTTTACTTTGAGGGTGTTGAGAAAGGGGATCTAGACAATCTCAGTCTGAAGGTGAAAGTCATAAACAGAGGGACCGGCATGAAGCGTGACCATGTGCTAGGATACAAAGAACTCAGCCTTTCTACAATTCTACCCCAGTAAAAAAAATACAAAATTAGGGTGGAAGGGGGTGAGGGGATTTGGATGGACATTGAATTAATTGCAAATTAATTTCAAATATTAGGGAGATAACATTTTCATGTTTGAAATAACATATGCTGCTTTGTTGTCTTGGTGTGAATTTTGGGGTTTGTATGTGCAATTATATCTACAGAAAGGGTAACTTCACTTGTAGAGGTCACTTCTATTTATATGATTCAATTCAGTTTCTACGGCATCAACTCACAAATTAAACCCTTTCTCTAAAGCATATCCACTTTCATCCATGAATCTCATTCTTGTAGCTTTGTCTTGTGCCCCAAGTTATAAGCTTTAAATTTTGTGTAATGTAACAATTTTCATTTACGCTTCTGAAGCTTCTCCTCAATATAACTATTTCCTACAGTGTTCCCTAGATTCAGTGCACAACTCTCCATTCATCTGATCCACTGCCTGCAGGTTCCAAGTACCACAGAACCCCTCCATGTCACACATACACATCCCTTGTTCATCCACTGATCTCCATGGCTCCAAACCTTCAGTTCAGTGATTTTGAAGGTTGACCTCAAGCCCCATATATGTGCAAACAATGTGAATCTCCTGTTAGCAGGTGGATTGATCATTGATTGAGTCAATGTGATATATATCGACCTATACTAGTAATTCATCATCCTGTGCTCCTACAAAAAGATCTTTACATCACACGCCACAGAGGAGGCAATAAACAATAGTGAAACATTAGGACTTTATGTAGATGAATGACTGATAACCTATATGGCCAACTTGTGGCTCTCCAGGTGTTGTGAAACTACAGCACCCAGCATGCTTTGCCAATAGATAGCTGACAGGGCATGCTGGGACTTGTAGTTCCACAACACCTGGAGAGCCACAGGTTGGCCAGGCCTGCACTACGTCCTACGGGCCTCATCTCCGGCTTTTCCTCCCACAAGGAAGTTTCATTTTCTCTTACAACAGTTTTGAGACACAGTAAACTCTAAACTGGTAATGATGTATGATAAATGACAGCCACTATGCACAATAATGACACTTCTGGCTGATTATTCACCATCACATCATCATCCTCCACCTCATCATCATATTTATTCATTGATCCACAAAGTATCCATATACTACTTGCAAACATAAAAAATACATAGAAACAAAGCATAAAAAACAAATTAGTCATAAACACAGCTAGAACAAGAAAATAAGTTATGCAATAAAACAGCCCTTATTACTAACAAGATGGACAAGACCAGAACAGATGTAAAACAGAAGGCCTTGATTTTATAATCTTATAATCTAGAGGGAGGGGGGGAGTGCTGAGACAAAAGGAACAATTAGGATTTGGGGTGAAGGTTATGGATGAAAGCGGATAATCCCAGTTGGAGTAGTGGCACATGGGACTGGGACAGCCTAAAATGGAGGTGGCACTGAAGTTAATAGTAATGTTGTAGAAGTATTCTATTTATTGTGTTTTCCAATGTATTTTGATACAAAATAAATGTATGTACACGTCCAAATGATACCTTAATGGACTTTATGAATCATAAAGTTATTGCTTCACTCAATGAGTCTCCTTTTCCTTATTATATAACTTCTAATAAAGTTTTATATTTAATTTCTTATTGCTCCATATAATTCCTCTCTATAGCTTTTCCTGTCACTCCGCATAACATGGTATAAAGTGAGGGAATATGATGATGCCGAGAGAAGGAAATTGGTTGGTTCATACCCCAACCCCCTACTCCCCTGGCTGTACAGAGCTACAGTTTCTACATTCCCAGCTATGTGACCTCACACAGGTCCTGCTTCTCTGCTGATCTATGGATGGGCACAGGGACAGGGGAATGAAGTCATTGGCGTTGCAGGACGCTGCTCATCGAACTTTATTAGCTCTGCAGCCGCTATAATATCACTGCAGGACTCAGTGACAGGAGTCCTCCAGCATGGGGTCCTGGCTTCCCCTCCTCTGGTATGTAGACTGAAAGAGGAGCTGGTAGTGAAGTCCCAATAACACCAGCCTCAGTAGCTGTGTTTTACGCTGGATTCTCAGCTGGTAGAGACACTATAAATTAACCATTTTATAAGACTGCAATTCATACAACTCCTGGCACTCTGACATTAATGACTCCCACACCCGGTTTCCCCATTACAGAGGTGTCCATGACCCAACTATGTCTTTCCCATACACTCTTTCTGACCAGTGGAAATAAGACACCTCCATTAAATCTTTGTAGCCTATGGATATCTGCCAGCCAGAAGGATGGTCATTTTTTCCCCAAAAACTGATTATTAAAGGAGTCGAAAGTGATACAAGTGATGGCAAAATGTGTCAACAGTAAAGAAAAAAATGAGCAAAGATCTATGTATACGATAACACCAAATGTTTAACTTTACTCTAGGATAACCAGCAAAGGGATATGGATGTAGAGGAGGGAGATGGAAGGCCTCGGGACAACGGCAGGGTTGGGACAGCAATTGAGAGTGTTTAGGGCAGTTTGGTATTTATAGGAGAAATAAATACATTTTAGTTCATGAAGGATAGGATCAGATCACAGATCTGATGATGAAATTCAGACCTGTGATCTCTGTCCACAGTGGTTGGAGTTTGGGCAGTTCCACCAGATGTGCAGGAAAGACCCTACTTGCCCCCAGTCTCTCCAGCAGGTGTGTAAAGTATTGGGGAAGATGGTACAGAGCCTATTTGGTACATAGTACAATTTGAATAGTAATTTGTATGAGTTTTCTTTAATACAGATGTTAATTGAGGTTTTAGGAACTCCCTTTCATATGTTGGACCAATCCTCTGGGACTATGGTTTGGACTAAGTGAAGTTCCCACTTAGTGACCTCTGACTGGTAGAGGTGGGAGGGACTGCGGAGACAGAAGATTTCTACTGCAGAGATAAGGTTTTCGACAGCTTGGTAGACACATCTTATCTGCAGATACTGGTGGAACTGTGCCTTTGAGAAACCAAAACGGTTAATTAAGTCTGAAAACTGGGGGAATACGTCTAATCTCAGAAAATTGTTTAGCAGATCCCGGTCTTTGACCACACAAGGGCCATGTCCGTTTGTCTGTATCCAGCTCCTCTCCGCTTGAGCTATTAGTTGGAGTACTTCAAGACTCTGTCCTAGGCCATCTGCTCTTCTGACTTTACCACTTCTCTTGGAAAACAAATAAAAGGTCTGCCTCTGTGCACATGACACACAAATTTACCATCTGCGTTGGCCCGTGCTACTGAATCTCTTCCTGACATTTCAGCTTGGATTTCATTTTATCATAAAACTGGGCTAATAATCTTCTCACCAGTCAATAGATACTACCTACGAGACAAATCTATTTCTGTTGACAACACAACAGTTAACCTTACCCCTCAAGCTTGCTGCCTAGGTGTCCTCTTTGACGCAAAACTGGTTTTTGTTCCCCACATCCAAATTCTGCTACATACAGCTAAGAAAGATTTCCAGAATACCGACCTCAAAAACTTTAATTCATGCACTCATCATTCCACATTGACTACTGCATTTCCCTTCTTATTGTTCTTCCCCTAGTCAAACTTTCACCTCATCTAATTTGAACCCAGCAGATAGACTTATTCTCCTTGCAAAACATTCTGCTGTTACTCTGCCCTACCAGTCCCTGCATTGGCCGTCTGTATTGTCACAGAATTCAATATAAAATACTTTTAAAAATATATAAAGCCTTTAACAAAACTGCACCAACATTCATTTATTTACTTGTCTCAAAATATCTTCCAATACTCATTACTTTCTCCCATTCCCGGTTACAGGAATTTTTTAATGCGGTGGCTGTTACATCCGTAACTATTGTCACCAATAAAGATTCTTTAGTGCGATCACTGTGGTTCCAATGCACAAAGGTTTTATTTGCAATAGTATAACAAGACAAAGTTTGGAATGCATACTCTTGCGCTGTTTGCATTAACACAAGCTTCTATCAGAAGACTCTGGTTTCCAATGCCAGGGCTGAACAATTTATACAGATGTAAAAGCAGTGACATCACAAAGACATACAATTACAGTATTAAGGTCTTCATTCATAGGTTGAAGGGTCTTGACTTCCCAAGAACTTGCCGTGGCATTGGGGGATTCCTCTGGTCATTGTTCTTTGAGATTGCCAGGTGTCCTTACCTCAGGCTCCCGCCTCTACACCTACAGTCAAGTCCATAAATATTGGGACATCGACACAATTCTCATATTTTGGGCTCTATACACCACCACAATGGATTTGAAATGAAACTAACATGATGTGCTTTAACTGCAGACTTTTATCTTTAATTTGAGGGTATTTACATCCAAATCAGGTGAACGGTGTAGGAAGTACAACGGTTTCTATATGTGCCTCTTTTTAAGGGACCCAAAGTAATGGGATAATCGATTCAAAAGCTATTTCATGAACATGTGTGGGCTATTCTCTCATTATTGCATCATCAATTAAGCAGGTAAAAGGTCTGGAGTTGATTCTAGGGGCTAGATTTACTAAGCTGCGGGTTTGAAAAAGTGGGGATGTTGCCTATAGCAACCAATCAGATTCTAGCTTTCATTTATTTAGTACCTGTCACTTCCTCCTGCAGTGAACGTCCCGGCCGTCTCCATGACGACCGGGGCGTCACTTCCGGTTTCTCGGGCCCGACCGTTACCGCTGAGTATAGCAAGCGGTGCGCCCCGGCAAGTGAGGCAGCCGGGCGCATGCGCTAAGATAGCCTGCGGGCTAATTAATCCCAGTGAAGCTACCTGTGATGCAGTTCAGGGCTAAGCCCTAAATGGTCAAAGTCTGTATTTAAGGCAGGGAGGGCTTAGCCTCCCTGCCGGTTATAGCGTTCAGTTGCTGTCAGCTAGCCTGCTCCTCTGCCTTCTTGGTGATTAACCTTTGGATTTGACTACCCGTGTATGATCCCTGCCTGGACTTTGACCCTGCCTGCCAGTGACCCTTGACCTTTCAGCCTGTAACTTGGATCTTGCTACCGTGCCTGTGACCCCGACCTTCGGCTTGTTTACTGGATCTGCTATCTGCTGCCGGCCCTTGACCCTTGCTTGGACTCCACTACGCTTACCTGGGTTCTCCCCAGCCGGTACACACTTCATGACCCTCTGTCAGTCTGCGGCCAAGTCTGTCCCCACTACTAGGGGCTCCAGTGAACACCTGACTGGCAGAGCAGACTCCGGGTTGTTGTATCAGCTGGAGGGGTTTCTAACAGTACCTTCTACAAAATAACAGCTAGAATCTGATTGGTTGCTATAGGCAACATCCCCACTTTTTCAAACCCGCAGCTTAGTAAATCTAGCCCTAGGTGTGAAATTTGCATTTAGAATCTGTTGCTGTCGACTCTCAATATGAGATCCAAAGAGCTGTCACTATCAGTGAAGCAAGCCATCATTAGGCTGAAAAATCAAAACAAACCCATCAGAGAGATAGCAAAAACATTAGGTGTGGCCAAATCAACTGTTTGGAACATTCTTAAAAAGAAAGAACGCACCAGAGAGCTCAGCAACTCCAAAAGACCCGGGAGACCACGGAAAAACCACTGTGGTGGATGACAGAAGAATTTTTTCCCTGGTAAATAGAAAAACCCCTTCACAACAGTTGGCCAAATCAAGAAGACTCTCCAGGAGGTAGGTGTATATGTGTCAAAGTCAACAATCAAGAGAAGACTTCACAAGAGTGAATATAGAGGGTTCACCACAAGACGGAAACCATTTGTGAGCCACAAAAACAGGAAGACCAGATCAGAGTTTGCCAAACAACATCTAAAAAAGCCATTACAGTTCTGGAAGAACATCCTATGGACAAATTAGACAAAGATCAACTTGTACCAGAGTGATGGGAAGAGAAGAGTATGGAGAAGGAAAGGAACTGCTCATGATCCAAAACATACCACCTCATCAGTGAAGCATGGTGGTGGTAGTGTCATGGCGTGGGCATGTATGGCTGCCAATGGAACTGGTTCCCTTGTATTTATTGATGATGTGACTGCTGACAAAAGCAGCAGGATGAATTCTGAAGTGTTTCGGACAATATTATCTGCTCATATTCAGTCAAATGCTTCAGAACTCATTGGACGGCGCTTCACAGTGCAGATGGACAATGACCTGAAGCATCCTGCAAAAGCAACCAAAGAGTTTTTAAGGCTAACAAGTGGAATGTTATGCAATGGCCAAGTCAATCACCTGACCTGAATCCGATTGAACATACATTTCACTTGATGAAGACAAAACTGAAGGGAAAATGCCCCAAGAACAAGCAGGAACCTGAAGACATTTGCAGTAGAGGCCTGGTAGAGCATCATCAGGGATGAAACCCAGCGTCTGGTGATGTCTATGCGTTCCAGACTTCAGGCTGTAATTGACTGCAAAGGATTTGCAACAAAGTATTAAAAAGTGAAAGTTTGATGTAGGATTGTTTAGTTTGTCCCATTACTTTTGGTCCCTTAAAAAGTGGGAGGCACATATAGAAACTGTTGTAATTCCTACACCGTTCACCTAATTTGGATGTAAATACACTTAAATTAAAGCTGAAAGTCTGCAGTTAAAGCACATCTTGTTAGTTCCATTTCAAATCCACTGTGGTGGTGTATACAGCCCAAAATATGAGAATTGTGTCCATGTCCCAATATTTATGGACTTGACTGTATATAAACTGATTTTTATGATGCCTGTGAACTGGCTATTTGGTTTATGAAAAAATATTATTTAAAACTAGCATTCGCAAAGTGCGAACGCTACACAAATAATACCGGAAACGTTCTCATGCAATTGCAAAATTATACCAAACTCAATCTAATTTAGATGTTGGAAACATTAATCAGCCTCTTTACCACTTTATATTTTTATATCAAAAGATACATGAAATATATTTATATGTTGTGACAATTACATTGTACATGAATTGCATAACAATTAATTGTAGTGTACAGAAATTATTAATTACCACCTTCGTCCAATTATTAAACTTTAACATGGCCAAAGTGGACTGGACCCAGGTGATAATCTGTATCTCTCGCAGCATCACTGGAGCTAGTTAGTGTGATTAGAAGATGAAGAACACTGTGCTTTATATCTTAGGGATTTTTCACATATATTAAAAATTGTGCTCAAATTATAGATAGATGACATCTTCCAACCGAAATTACCAACATGCTCAATAATAATCTGCTCCAACCAGCAGGTGGCTTCCATTCACAGCCACTACTCCTACTCCAGAGATACCCGAGTAGCTACCAGGGTAATTAGCAGAGGTAACCCTACTAAATTCAAAGAATAGAAGTGAAGGAGAATTCTCTACCTCGTACAATATGTTCCCTTAGCTTCCAAACTTTCAAGTGTTCCCTTAAACCTCAACTACTTAAGTAAATGTAACAAAACCTTAAGCCACCTTTTTATTCTACCCAATAACGAACCCTCTACACAGTTAACACTTATTTATTTGATTTCTATACTCAAATAACTGATGGTCCCTCAAACCAACTTGACCATGTAACTCCACTAAACACTGTCCCCCAATCTGGCTGGACCAATAAGCAATCTGCAGCACTTAACCTCGTGTATCAAACTCCTATTTGTCTATAGACCTATAGGGTGAGATTCTATTGCTGGCAATGTACCGTACATTGCCAGCCATTACGTTAGGAATCTCTGCTAAAGGGTGCGAGGAAAAATGAGCAGAGATTCCTTCCACTTACCTCTTCGTCTGTTTGCTAATACTTATTTTGTGACCGTGTTTGTTCCCAGTTGTAAAGAGCTGTAGAGTTTATTATTATTATTATTATTATTAATAATAATACTAAAAAATAAGGTACAACTACTGTAGAAATGAGAAGGGAAAGTACTGTTATACAATGTATGTCCAGTAGATGGCTGCTCCAGTATAACACATGAGATAGGATGCCTGGCACAGCTTACGGAATAGGTCATCTTCACAAACACACCTAATCGTCACCTCGCACATCACAAGAACACTCACATTTGGGTTCTTGAAACTGCCCTTGTAAAATCAGTCTGATCCTTTGTTCTGTGGGACTAAGAGGTGTATGGTGAGAACAGTAATAAGGTGACTACAGATTCCATCCTGCTATCACTGTGGGACGAGACCCTTTCCTTAATAAAACGTTTCCATAATGCTCGGTTTAGCCTGATTTGTGTCTTATATAAATGAGGAGATTTAGATCACTTTGGGACTGTCCCAGTTACACGTATCACTATCACACCTGGAAGGTATAAAATAATAGTATGGGCTGATTTTTACAAACTGAGAAGGTGTAAAGGGTGAAGTGGTAGAATAATATACGGTAGAAATCCATAAAACCGGAAACAAACCCCATAAATACGCCTTTTCTACCATTGAATCTAATTTAAATATTTCGCCCCACTAAACTGAATGCAGATTTTATTGCATTTGGTAGGAAAATGAGGTTAACCAGTGCACCTAGCCTGCATTTAGTTATCAGCGCCCAAGATCCATCCAGCTTCTACCATTTTGCATCCATGTAGATGTCGTGTAAAGTAAATGCGCTTTCTGTAAGGAGCACTTTTGTGCAAAATAGATGCATGATGTCACAAAACATTCAATTGCACTGTGAGCAAAATTATTGGCAAAATGAGTTTGAAATCTATTATTGTGTTTGCAATTAATTCCCTACTACTTCCCTCCAGCATTCCTACTACTTACCTGGTTACAAGCTGAGATGTTACTGTGAAGAGTCCTAGCCGGTAACCTGAATCATAAAGGCTTGTCTAGATACACCATATTCTTGTGACAAATCTGTGCTATAATCAGGATAATTGTGACAGTTACTTTAAGAATATGGAGCAAATATGATGAAAACACTTTATTACACCGGTCTGCTTTGTTCTGTGGCCAGATTTTTACAAAATTGCATGGATTTAAGAAGTAAGATGGTGGCGTTTGTGGCGGTGCCGATGTTTGCACTGGCCAATAGGAGCAGTTTGCCGGAGTGAGGATGTTTCTTGCTACGTAGAGTGTAGGTACACAGGTGCACCTAGTTTTCCAGATCAGTGCAAATATGATATTTCAATTTGCAGAACGAGTTTATTCAAATCACATAAAGGGGTGGAAAGGCTGAACTGCAGGGCCGATGTGAATGGTGTCATCTGTCCCAGCACCCAGGAGGGCGACCTCATTCAGTGTTTCAGTCACTTGGTAAACGTGACACCACTGAGCGACTGCTTTGCTGAAAGCTGATATGTCCTGGCTGCAGCCTTTTGTCCACCTCTGTAATACTTTATTTCCATGGCACCAGACTTTAAGAATACTGATTTGCTGCTTATGGTAGAGATGGGAGGAAATACACCATCACACTTTACTTCTTACAGAAACACAGATGGAAAGTCAGGGTTAGACTGAACAATGCCTTCATCATTTGCATATGAGAATTTGAATGTTTGGGCTTGCTTATCTTTCCCAGGAACACCCACTGTTAACCTTTCTAATGTTCCACACGTGTGTCACTAGATTGTGTATAGATCATCAGATTAAAAACCAAGAAATAATTTGGCAGCTTTCTAGTGTTGATCGTCTCACTCTAATAGTCCGGGTTTCCTGGGGACATGATTGTGCTTAGGAAGGGGGAAAGTCTATATGAGAGACTGAGAAGTGGAGGGGGGGAAATGTGAGTGTGGTTTCCCTCGAGCCGTGCGACAGTGTCTGTGGTACTGACAGCCCACTGCAGCGCTCTTTTTCCGTCTTGCTTCACACGGAGGAGCAGAGAGATGGGTGATAAGATAAGAGCTTGTGTCTGAGTGTGTAAAGCGTGTGTGTGTAACACAACGGTCAGCGGACAGGCAGACTGTCTTCTGCTTATGTACAAATAGTCCCACATTATTATGTCCCACAACAAAAATGCAGGAGTGCCACGCATTCCAGTAAATGAAATTGTTATTTTAAATATTTATGTATATACACGGTAGCGTGCAAAAGTTCGGAATCACTAAGACATTTCTTGGTTTGTGAATTATTTTTTTAAAATCAAATAGGCAATACATTGTCAATGTCATAACCTATTATTTTTATTTCATGCAACCAGTTTCCATTTGCAGCAACTGCTTTGCAGACGATTGGCGTCTAGCTGTCAGTTATTGAAGATTTTCATGGGACATTTGCACCCACGACTTCTGTAGCTCTTCCCAGAGGTGCGACTGGCTTGTAGGACATTTTTCTCTGACTTTACGGTCAAACACTTCCCACAAGAGCTCTATAGGGTCGAGAACTAACAATTGTACCGGCCAATCCTTCATAGACAGTACTTCTCCTCCGCTTCTCCACCAAATAGATTTTGCATAGGTTTGAAGTATGCCTAGGATTGTTGTCCTTCTGTATGCCAAACACTCAAACTTAGACTCATCCATCCATATTACTCTTTTCCAGTCATCCACTGCCCAATGTCTGTGTTCTTTTGACCATATTATCCTTTGTTTCCTATTTGCCAGTTTCAAATATGGCTTTTTTCATTGCAACTCTGCCTATAAGGCCAACATCTCGGAGTCGTCTTTTTTGCTCCTGCAGATGACGCTGGTGTTTGGCGAGTACTATTTAAGGAAGCCGACAACTCAGAACTTGAAAGAAGTCTGTTTGGCAAACTGCAGACTCTGATGAACTTATCCTCATCTGTAGTTGTACATCTGGGCCTTCCACTTAGTTTGCCATCCTCCCTTAAGACAGTAGTGCACACCTTTATATGGAATCTTCAGATTCTTGCCAATCTGAAGCTTAGAATAGACTTCATTTCTCAAGACAAAAATAGACTGACGCGTTTCTCGAGAAAGTTATTTTGTGTTGCCCATTTTTTAACCCAGAGTTAGGACACTGAAGTAATGGCTGCAGAAAATGGGGCTCTGCAGTTCTATGTGAATAATCGGTAAATAATAAATTCTAAATCAAGTAATTAGAGTCACCTGCAAAATCACTAATGTCTTAACTATATTTTTAAATTAAGATAATGGTATCTTGAGTAAAAAAAAAAAAGTACTTCAAAAGGGTGCATTGCTCTTTATAAAACAAGAAATATCTTAGCGATTGCCAAATTTTGCACACTAGTGTGTATGTAAATATATAATTTATTATTGTTTATTACTATAGAATCACCATATTCCACAGCACTATACAGAGAATAATTGTCATTCACATCAGTCCCTGCTCCATAGGAGCTTACAGTCTAAATTCTCTAACACAGACTAGGGACCACATCAGTCAGATGCCAATTAACCTATGATTTTGGACCGTGTGGGAGGAAACCAGAGCTCCCATAAGAAACACGCAAACACGGGGAGAACATACAAACTCTGCACAGATTGCCCAGGTTGGAAATTAAACTAATTTTGTATTCACAGCTATCTACTCAGTACCACTTCTCTTGGTGTGCATACTGGGTTCAGTTTGCTTGTACTCCATGCATAAGTTTGCAATACCACTTCTCTTTCTGTGTGGTATTATAGTTGTCTGTTCTTATTTTGTATCAGCAAATAATTGTACATGACCTCTACTCATGTGGTGTGCTGTAATTCTCTTGCTCATTCTGTATAGATGATTGCACAGTACCACTTCTATTATTCCGGATACTACAGTTTTATTGTTGATGAGTATTTACAAAATAATTATATACATTATGTGCAGCACTCTACTGGGTTTCATAGTGTGACTCCCAAGTGTTGTCTATACAAGGGTGTGCATGCCAGTTTATTATGACCAACATAATCTTATTTATCCTGAGAATGTAAAATAATCTTAGAAAGTATATAAAGTCGCTCTCTGTGTGTTAGACTGCCAGCTTGGCAGAGTAGCTATGCAGGAATGCATGGGTCAGAGATGCTGTCTCAGCTCTTTGACCTGTACCATATCCCATTACAACACTGTCCTAGTGACATGGAAGGAGCTTCAGCTGTCTATAATGGAGTGGGGACTATACGTTACTTTATAACAGAGCTGCAGTGGACTATCAGGGTAACATTGAACGGTGAATTTCTAGAAGGGGTTAATGTTAGGGACCGTAGGGAGTTGGTACATGATTGTTTTCATGATAACACAATATTCTTTATTGTTGGCTGCACATAGGTTACCATGGTAACAGCATAGAAGCCAATCAATGCCTGGTGCCTTAAGTTCAGATGGCAGATTATGTATGAGTAGGGGGCCCACCACTAGTCCCCATAACAGACTAATCAGCAGCCAGCTAGAGCTTCAGGGTACCACTTCAAAACCTGTCTGTGCAGGTGAAGTGAGCTCACTGCCTCAAACTTAAGTGATCACTAGAACAGATCATAGAGATTAGTAGGAGTAGCCACAAGTTGATATTGGAATAGAGACAGAGGACTGATGGCCTGCAGAGGAAGACCTGCCATCTTCACCATCGGACCCTTGACCAACCTCCAGAGACACCAACTTAGATCCCATCAACCAGAGTCAGTCTAAGAGAACCTTAGTGGTGTGATCTTCCAAGGGTCAGATGTTGACACTAGTCCGCTTTCTAGAGCACAGAGATGATCCCATCATCATCATTTATTTATATAGCGCCAACATATTTCGTAGCACTTTACAATGACAGCTCATTTATACAAACTGCAGAACAGACAGACACAAAATGATGGGGGAATAATAATGTATTAAACATACTCATTTCTAGCATGTATCGGTAAACAGATTGCATTATATGCCAAGGTAGGTGGGACTAACCTAAGAGACGAGAGGCTTGATTTCAGTGGCTGGAGCAGAATAATTATATATGTTCCTGGTTATCCCTACTCAGATCCCCATTGTATGTATGTAACTAGGTCATACCTCATATATGCTGTGTAAACTACAGTAAAGCAATAGCACACACAGCAAATGTATTACAATACACAGTGGCCCTACAACGTACACGTTACAATACATAGTATAATAGTATAATAAAATCAGCAATATTCTTATATTGACTTTACTAGTAAAGTGGTTATTCTTGTAATTGTGACAGTAGGCTACTAATTGTTTATTCTGTTCCAGTGTTTATCAACAAAAACATAATACTGCAGTCTCATGTTTCTATCGTGTGCGCCCTTGTGAGGTATTTTGCTTCACATTTATTCCTGCACCGTGAGTTTACAGCTACCATATAAAAATAGAAAGTAAAAAGTAAACTGCAGATGTACAGCTGTCACCTCACATAAGATGCACGGCTGCGTCCATGTATATGGAGAAGCGCATAGGACAAGGGCCAAGATGGGGGTGTCTGCAGGGGTACAGCATTGTACCTCCTCTGATCTGAGGAGCTGGGAGAATGGGGGGCATCCATAATAAACTGCTGGCGAGGTGCACCTATGGGTCACATTTTGTACCCACATGCAAAGACGACAATTTGTTTTGTGGGCCAAGATAAATGACCTAGTAATACTGGTCTGGAGCCGTCCTGTTTCAATATCTGCATGTTAAAAATGTGGCCTGTTATGTTTAAAATGAAATAAAAATGCACTTGATGTCTGCTGTATGTTCCATGACATCAGATGGGTAATGATTAATGTCACTGGGTGTCTCAGAATGAATCAGAGATGGGTCCCAATGGCACAATCACAGCGTCTCTCTCTGACCTAATTCTGTAACACCATGGAGGCGCTCACGTCTCAGCTAACAGATGGCATTTGAGCTGGATCTTCTGAGGCTTGTCTAGTGCCCGCAGGTAACCCAAGAACTTCGCAGCCATCATTTACAGAAAATACATTGCTTCCATCAGCACAAATCTGACTTTCCCACTCAATTGTTTCTTAGGTGCATTTAACTATGATCTGAGCACCTTGTTTTAGTCAATCTTTATTTCCCCACATGTCTGTGTGTGCCCATTGACTTAAGCTAATCAGATCGTCAGAGTGCTCTGACAGCACAGAGTGTTTCAGAAGGCTACTGTGCTGATCTTGTGGGATCCATTCATGTGATTGTGTTCTCCTTATCTTCATGTCTGTGGCAGTGATGTCTCGCGGTGAGCTCTCAGAGATCCTACTATCTTTTAAAATAGGAAAAATCCTTAATTCCTAGATATAGGGGTTTTCTTCTATTCATAAATAGACCCCTTCATCGGTGACCTGTTATTAGACTAACTGTGTCGTCAGCAGTGATAAGCTTCACTAACTGGATGACATCCATCTATCAGTTACACAAGGAGGCCGTGCTACGGACACACTGCCCTTTCCATAGAGAAGCACTTTCCCGTCTTTCTAAAGATCAGTCTCACCGAGCAGATACTATAACGGAGGCTATCAAGTGTTGTGTACATGTTGATATTGCAGATCGGTTACAAGAATCTCAATTAACAGAAGCAGATAAAACAGCGGTGCATCCAAGTGAACTCTTAATTAATTGCTGGATAACGCAGATAATATTTCCGTACAGTGCTGTGATTGCCAGCGAAGCACTCTGGTTACAATAACAGCAGCTATGGGGACATTCTCCCCTGAGAAAGATGCATTGTGGGTACACAAAGAGCTGTGAGTTTTATACATCTGCCAGTTCAGTCATCTCCCCTCACATCCCTTAGTCGTTTAGTATAAAGCTCAAGGACGAAAGAGCTTTATAACAGTTTAATATCAGCAATGTACAACTATGTTTTTTTTTACCAGTTTTACCAGTTAGTGCTCTGGGACCCCAGAAGAGACAGTTTCCTACAGCATACTCCTCAAAAATGTAAAAAGCCAGGATCTATAAGTCCTGCCCGTGATCTACCCAAATCACACCTCACATCAAACCCTGCCCATAGCAAACCAACCACACCTGTATTCCTACAAAGTCACACCCACTTCCCAAGAGGCCACACCCCTTTCAGGGTCCAATATTCCCACCAAAACAGGGCTTTTTTAATGTGATTCTTACCCTTCGGTGGATATTATCATTGAAGTCATATTATTATTTTAAGGCTCTTCTGTCACTTCTAGTTGATAATCAGCAAGCCATGGCATGGTATTGGATAACTAAGGGTTGGGATCCACTGGCATTATGGTGGAAGGTGCCACTGGCATTAGGGTGAAAGGTGCCACTGGCATTGGGGTGAAAGGTACCACTGGCATTAGGGTGGAAGGTGCCACTGGTATTAGCGTGGATTGTGCCACTGACATTAGGGTGGAAGGTGCCACTGGTATTAGGGTGGAAGGTACCACTGGTATTAGCGTGGATTGTGCCACTGACATTAGGGTGGAAGGTGCCACTGGTATTAGGGTGGAAGGTGCCACTGGAATTAGGGTGAAAGGTACTACTGGCATTAGGGTGAAAGGTGCCACTGGAATTAGGGTGAAAGGTACCACTGGCATTAGGGTGGAAGGTGCCACTGGTATTAGCGTGGATTGTGCCACTGACATTAGGGTGGAAGGTGCCACTGGTATTAGGGTGGAAGGTACCACTGGAATTAGGGTGAAAGGTACTACTGGCATTAGGGTGAAAGGTGCCACTGGAATTAGGGTGAAAGGTACCACTGGCATTAGGGTGAAAGGTACCACTGGCATTAGGGTGGAAGGTGCCACTGGTATTAGCGTGGATTGTGCCACTGACATTAGGGTGGAACGTGCCACTGGTATTAGGGTGGATTGTGCCACTGGCATTAGGGTGAATGTGCCACTGGTATTAGGGTGGATTGTGCCACTGGCATTAGGGTGAAGGTGCCACTGGTATTAGGGTGGAAGGTGCCACTGGAATTAGGGTGGAAGGTGCCACTGGAATTAGGGAGGATTGTGCCACTGGTATTAGGGTGGATTGTGCCACTGGTATTAGGGTGGAAGGTGCCACTGGCATTAGGGTGGATTGTGCCACTGGCATTAGGGTGGATTGTGCCACTGGTATTAGGGTGGATTGTGCCACTGGTATTAGGGTGGAAGGTGCCACTGGCATTAGGGTGGATTGTGCCACTGGTATTAGGGTGAAAGGAACCACTGGCATAAGGGTGAAAGGAACCACTGGCATTAGGGAGAAAGGTACCACTGGCATAAGGGTGGAAGAAGCCACTGGTATTAGGGTGGATTGTGCCACTGGTATTAGGGTGAAGGTGCCACTGGTATTAGGGTGAAGGTGCCACTGGTATTAGGGTGGAAGGTGCCACTGGCATTAGGGTGAAGGTGCCACTGGTATTAGGGTGGAAGGTGCCACTGGAATTAGGGTGGATTGTGCAACTGGTATTAGGGTGGATTGTGCCACTGGTATTAGGGTGGATTGTGCCACTGGTATTAGGGTGGAAGGTGCCACTGGCATTAGGGTGGATTGTGCCACTGGTATTAGGGTGGATTGTGCCACTGGTATTAGGGTGGAAGGTGCCACTGGCATTAGGGTGGATTGTGCCACTGGCATTAGGGAGAAAGGTACCACTGGCATAAGGGTGAAAGGAACCACTGGCATTAAGGAGAAAGGTACCACTGGCATTAGGGTGAAGGTGCCACTGGAATTAGGGTGGATTGTGCCACTGGCATTAGGGTGAAAGATACCACTGGCATTAGGGTGAAAGGTACCACTGACATTGCAATGGAAAGTGTCTCAGGACAGGTGGATATAAAATGACATTAGCTTGATGTCCATGACACACATTGATGCGCTCCCAAGTCTTCCCTGACTGAAGGGAATGATGTAGCGGTGTTACACACTCACTCAGTAATGACACACTGACTCAGAGGATGTGGGGAGCTGTCAGCTTGTCTCTCTTCCCTGTTATCACAGTAAATCTGTGGCTTTCCTCACTGCACAGCTGCCTCCTCATTTTATCTCTTCAACAAAAAGTGTATTTTTAAAGACAGGTTTCCCTCAGAGAAAAACTGCCGGGTCAGAAACCTCCCCTATAGCCTGTCAGGCTGACAGCACGATTGTCAATCACTTCCTGTACATGTTTACCACTCTACCCGCATGCAATAAATTAGTGAGGGGTAGTCGTGTTGCAGATTGCAGACATGCTGCATTAAACTGGCAAGCTGTGTGCCCTCTCTTCCTAAGGATGCCAGGAACGCCAGCGTGGAGGTGGTGGATAGATTTCCAGCACTTGTGTAAAGTAATTGCTACTAGTTATAAATACGGATGCATACTAATTACAGTGCTGTTGATACATTTGATCTGGAAGAGAAGGAAATGTATTCTTGTTTAACAAACATTATACTAGATATATTAGAGTATTAGTTGACATTTATCATGAACCCACACTGCCCTCACGCTGACAGGTTCTTGATAATGATCAGTGACTAACAATAAAACACAAAATATTGTACTTAGTCACTAAAAAGGAGTTTGCTTACACAAAGCAGTCAGCTATTAGTGACCCCAGGCAACCCATCCTGCTCCCTTCTCTTCTCCCTCCCATCAGTCAAATTTCTGACAAAAACGTGCTTCTATCTGCATAGTTCTTACGCGTCAGCTGAACTACGCATCATTTGCATAGTTCCACCCGAATTCAAACCCATACATACTTAAGATACATGACGATATGAATAGCAGTTGCAATACGCTCTGTATAAACAGTACGTACTTTCGGTAAGTGTAGACACGCATACAGGCTGAAGTATGGCTTATGAGCGTTTGCTGTACTACCTTCGTATTTACAATGAATTCACATCAGAGCGCACATGATTTTTATATGATCATAAATTACAATTACAACTGATAACAATATAATAACAAACCAACAAAAAAGAAACAAGAACAAATGTAACTATAATTTATTTTCAATATTATCCATATATTTCTTAATTGTTTTTTGCTTTATTTTATCTATTATTATTGTAAAATAACTAACTCAATAAGAAAATCGTCCACGTGTACAGTAGTACTGTGCTAGCTACTGAGACGCATTGCATGAAAGGTAGGAAACAAAGACATTGCCGTGTCAGTTATCCTATTATCCGGCATTTACACCTGCCCTGTAGTTGATGCAAAATATATGAGTGTAAATAAGTGCACTTCCTCTAAGTACACTTGAACTAGCCGCATCTGCATGAACACACCCTTACTGGACATGTCCTAGGTCAGTCCACCCTTTCTCCCCCCCGTTAAACCTCTCGAGTTGTAAGTGTGAGGTGCATGCAGATATGAATTGCGTGCATTTGCGTGGGGTTATGTAATTTAGGTTTCTGGGCATGGGCAGAGCAAAATCATATTATTGCATACGACCTGACTTGAATCAAGCCCGGAATGTTTAGATAAATGTATTTCTTTATGTCAATCAGGTAAAAGATTTAAATGGGGGTAGTGTGCCTTTAAAAACAGCAAAACTTCTGTTCACATGAACTGCCTGCACCTCTGCTTCTCAGCACTCTTCCAGGGCAAAAGCAACCAGGCACCAGCAGCTTCCACATAAGGCCTGGCATTGTGGATAAGTGGATTCCTAGGTGTGACGTCCGATCTGCTGTGTTTTGACCTCTTGTCTGTATACTGACCTTTATCCTTGTCTATTGGCTACTCTGTTAAACGTAATTTTGTACTTTATTGTCAGATCTGCTGCTGAACCTTCCCGACTCTTACCATGCCTATTATCATCAATATTAATACCTTCCTAGACCCCTTATCTAATTCACTGTGTGGTTGCTGCGCTCTTCAGTCTTATCGTTCCTTACTCAAGTTGTCGGTACCCTATTATCCATAAGAATGAATAGATCTGACTCGGGAAGTAAGGACATGTGGCTCAGTTGGCTGCTTTATTACAGAATACACTGGCCCGGACGTGACAGCTAGCTAGTACAATCTCAGTTTGAAGGCTATTAATTTTACTATTCATCAGACCATGCCCCTCTTAGGGTTTGCTGGCAGTATAATAAGAACAGAGGGGGGACTTTGTACCACTTCTGCATAATATGATAATGGAGGCACCCATACGTAGAATGAATGCAGTCTTTTCAACTAATGTAAGCAACTGCAAACCTATAGTAGGAAAAGGCAAGTTCCCCCAGTCAAACCTGAAAGTCTAGTTTACTGGTTCCAATCTCTCCCCACGGGTGGCAAAGTTAATTTTAATGTTAATGGTTTTAGATATTTTATCCCTATTGCATTCAAGTTATTGAGTTCGTCAGGCATCAGAATCTCAGATCAGCCTCCCAGAGTCCTGAAAAGGAGTTAGCATTAAGTTGTATGGCTGGTTATCGGCCCATCGATCAGGCCATAGAACTAGGAGTACGGAATTAGTGCCGCATTACTTGGTTGATAAGCTTTGTCTATAGGTTGTTCTGTGTCCTGTCCATTCAGTAAAAGGTTTAGTTTGTTGACTGACTAGGCAGCTTGCAGTGTGTGTAGATTCCATTCATGTCTGCATTACCTGGATGATTGCACTTGTTACTAACTAATGGCTCTAAGCAATACAGAAGATTGTTGTGTTCAATTTGTACTAATATGGGTAGTCCTATCATCAGCAAGAAAGCAGTGAGGTTTATTACCTATTTATCCTTCTTAGGAATCAAGCAAGAAACAGTAGATACAGAAGCCAGGGAAGAAGATGATGGACTGTAACACCTTGATAGCCATGTCAGTGCTGAGTTTCAGTCCTTATTCGGCCTTCTGAATTTTACTTGCAGAGTTACTTCAATGGGTAGTGTCTGTCTGTATAAGCCGGGGGTGGCTACAGTTGGTGTGAAACATTATCGTTACCATATTAAAATGACCAGAAAGGTCATGGAAGAATGAAGTGGTCTGGAGCCAGCTTTTGGCCAAGCTCAATGGAACTTGTTTCTGTCAGGGTACAGTATCTGTGAGTGTTTGCAACTGTCATGTGGTTAAGGTGCATTTGTTAAGGGTGAATGGAGCAGTAACTGGCAACTGGAGCTGTTGCTGGTGGCAACTGCTGTGTCTATCCGTGGTGCAAAAATGTCCAGTAGAATAGGTCCAACAACCAAGCAGTAGTTCCGTCTGTAACGTCACTCTTACTAAAGAGATTCTGGGACCATTAAATTAATAGTGCACACCCTATCTAGAGGTCAGCTGGATAGGTTTAGAATCCTTTTACTACAAAGCAAGAGGCAACATCTCAACAAGAAATTACACTGATCATGTGACCACAAGTAGAACCAATCAGAGATATTCCAGTTACATCAATCATTGACCGAATTCAGTCCCTGGACCCATTAAGAACTCCTCCAATTTACAAGAGTGTTAATTCATAAGCAATCCTTGTTTAAACACGTTGGGTCACCCATGATCTGAATTGAAGCAGACTCAGAAGCCACTTTATACTCCACGGTGGAAAGCATGGAGACACTATCAATAGGCTGCCACTCTGATACTCAGAGTAGGTCATTTTGGACTATACAATTTATGTACCAAGATTTGCAATTTTGTAGAGGAGTTCAGAGTTTTGTTCACTTATAACATTCACACATGTATTCACAGAGTCACTGGAGAACCAGAGAGCAACACATGCTTACAACACAAGTCCTAGTGTAAGCATTCATCACCCTCTAAGACACGAGCCATCTAATTCTAGGCAACATCTAATTGTTCTTCCATGCCAAGTGTTGAAGCTCCTAATCTGTGCATATTAAACACTGGCAAATGGACTTGTATGTAATTGTTTTTGAAGAGTCTATTATTTTGAATTTTAATTTTCTCACTGATATGAGTACACCACATGGTTTTTTCTGTATATAATAAGTGACAAAGAGTTTGGACACCTCTAGACTTGAGCTGCTCCCCCCACATCTATATCCCAGAAGGACCAGTGAGCACAGATTTCCCTAGTGCATACATTCACTGCCCAGTTTTTGCCTTCAGGCACTGCAGTATAACACAGTACAGACATTGGCAGTCAGTGGGTTAAGCTCTCTTCTAGGGGAGGTCTGTCAGGCAGTTACTTATCAGTTCAGTTGCTCAGAGGTTGTGAGCAGGATACATCCTGTGGACAGTGTCTCTACTACAAGGGATGTTTATGCAATGCAGGTTAGACATGGAGCGCAGGTCATGCGGTTTGCTCAGAGGAAGCTGCACTGTGCAGGTCAGATGCTGGGAAAACAGCCAGGAGGTGTGCAGTGTTGAGTAATTGATACGGTGTCTTGGCTACCCAGCTAACCTGTCCGAGCTGGATACACAATATCACGGCTGACCACAATAACTGCCGCTCTCATCTCTGGCCTCAATCACTCTCCCTTCCTACCACAGGAGAAGTGACCTGCATACTACACACACAAACATGTCCTTACAGGGGGGGGGGGGCTGCCACCACCTCAAGTGTCACAAGTGTCATAGAGGCACTGTGCGATCAGGCGGATGGAAGTGACAAGGCCTCCATCCTAACAGAAACCACTAGTGGTCAGTTTATAGGGGCATTCTGCTGCTGGGTAAACTCATCGGCATCATCGCTTCTAGACTAACAGTCTACAGTATATGACTATCTGAGTATACGGATAGAAACTTATAATTTCTTCTTGGTGTTTCACATTATAATATTATCTTTAAAATAGTTTTCGAATACGACTGGTCCTTGATAGTAATATCATCATTTCATCATCACCATTTATTTATATAGCACCACTAATTCCACAGTGCTGTACAGATAACTCACTCACACCAGTCCCTGCTACAGTGGAGCTTAAAGTCTAAATTCCCTAACACACAGACACACACACACTCACAGACACACACACACACACACACACACTCACAGACACACAGACACAGAGACACTCACAGACACACACACACACACACAGACACACACACTCACAGACACACAGACTAGGGTCAATTTGACAGCAGCCAATTAACCTACCAGTATGTTCTTGGATTGTGGGAGGAAACTGCAGCACCCGGAGGAAACCACGCAAGCACGGGGAGAACATACAAACTAGACACAGATAAGGCCATGGTTGGGAATTGAACTCATGGCCCCAGTGCTGTGAGGCAGAAGTGCTAACCACTGAGCCACCGTGTTGGCACTATATAAATAAAGGATTTTTATAAATCTTAGTTTACACAGCATAAATACTGTATTAAAGGATACTGAAACTTATATCCAGCTTCCAGGACAAGAGAAGTAGTACTATGCAATATGAACAGAGTAGAAAAGGTACTAAAATAATAGATGCTTGAAAACAAAATAAATTCACTGTTTGGATGGTCATGTGTACGTGGTACAATTGTCAATAGACCTCCATTCAAATATGTTGGTCAAAATTTGAGGCTCATGTCCACGATCACCATTTGCAGTTCAAGGTTTGCTGATTACATTGAAGGTTTGCATCAAAAATTAGTGTTTTTCATTTTTAAAACACTATTAAATAATATTTTTTAAAAATGTTAGATCCACTACTACTATTAATGCTAAAAAAAATAGTACTATTACTATCAAAATTCTGTGCACATTGGTGCTGCACTATGAATAAAATATATATATCCTGTGCATGTAGCCATAACACACAGAATATAAACATATATTGAGAAATGCATCTAGCATTGAAAACAAGTAGGACAGAGCAGGTGTCCACACATTACATAATAATAAGGATAGGTAGTGTGAAGCATGTAGAACAAGAGATATATACAGAGTAAGAACATACACAGCGGCTTAGGTTCACCATCCATAACCAGTGATTCTCAGCAGTTGTCCATATACACAGAAAATCCCAGCAATGCAGTACAAGAAAAGTGGTACTATGCAGTTAGTGGTGATGTTGCCTATAGCAATCAGATTCTAGCTATCAATTATTTAGTACATTCTACAAAATGACAGCTAGAATCTGATTGGTTACTATAGACAACATCTCCACTTTTCAAACCCCCTTGTAGTCCGCAGCTTGATACATTTGCCCCAGGTGTTGGGTTTGTGTTTTACCTGTTATCAGGGTCAATGCTATCATTAAGTTAACCTAAGCAGCCATCTAGTCCTCCAATTGTTAGGGGTGCCTAAACCACTGAATGAGTGACATAATATCACTCACCCAGGGATTTTAATGCCCCCCTCTGGGAGTGAGTCATAGGCCAGCTCCACACTCCCAGTCTGAGGAGCAGAGGATGCCGCCCCCACCTCCAGTCTGCTATGGTAAGAAATAGAGTAGGTAAGGGGGGTGTTAGTGGGGGCTCGCCACTTCAGAGGATGGTAAGCACCCACAGAGCTTGTAGCGCCCTCTCTGTCATCTGTTCATGCTGCTACAATAGATGGCTTATATCGGACTGTGTGCCCTCATCTTCACATTACATGTACAGGCCCCAGTGACACCAGGAGGGATCACACACACTTGGCCAATGCAACGAAATGGCCGGATCTTATCCAATTTTGACACCAACATATGCGGCTAACAAAACTCTTCCAGGTGGCCAGTTCTGATATCTAATGATCATGTATGTGAACAAACCAGAAAGAATACAAATTGTGTCATCATACTAAGGCTACGCATGTAGTCAGGTGCCCATATTACATGTGTCTGGATCAACATCTAATATATCTCGGGCAAAGATCTCTTTAGGCCCATACACACTGAGATTTGCAGAGAATTTCAGTATGTATCAACAGCTTAACTGCTGTCAAGTGCTGCGAATTAACAGTTAAGCAACACATCACGGGCTGTTCTTACAAGAAGAAAGCCTGTGGCTTTTGCCACAAAGATCATTTAACAAAGCTCTAAATTGAGAAACAGATGAAAAAAACATACATCTAAAAACACCATCCCACTGAGGCAGGAATACAACTCAGCACACCTACAATCTTGTTGTTGGAGGACTTGCTTTGCAAACAAACAGTTAACCACAGGAATGGGAAGTTATTAATCCTAATTTAATTAGTGATTAATGCTAATGCCTATAAACATTAAATAATATAGTACATTGAAGATGCAGATTGTTATTATAAATGACAGTAATGACACTTATGCTTGATGAGGAGGAGGAACGATAGTCTACAGCCCAAAGTTTGTGCGCAACAGGTCTAGGCTTATAATGAAGCAGCTGTCTCTAGCAGCCAAATTAAGGCAATTAGTTTCACAAAATGCCAGTTTTCTTATTGGTAGATCTGATAATGCTTACAGGTTACAATATTTGTCTTCACATCTGACATACAGATATTTATGGCAGTGTTTATAAGGAATGAGCCATTTCGGTCACCGCCTCTGGCTCGCCAATGGCAATGGTATAAATCTTGGTGGCCTAATTAGATAACCTGTTGCTCAGTGGTCAGGCCGGTTTAACAGATCCCCTGAGTCGTAGCCGGAGGGGTCAGCTGATGACTTTATTTCTACCAGGAATGAGTAAAATCAAATGTTTATCATTCACGGTCACCATGGAAAGTCGTAGGCAAAGCTTTTTTGAGACAAATGTCTTTATATCAGCCAACAAGAACGCCAACGAGGGTCCAGCTTAGTACATGACTGTATTTTTACTCTATGTTGCACCATTCTAAAGGTATTTAGAGGTAACTAAATAATATTAGTATTAGACAATCTCTAAACCTCTACTCATGGGGATGGGCACTGCCTTGATGGTGTTTCCTCTAGACTATGCTCAGTTTCTGATTTACTTATCACTCCCTTTCCCCTCTCAGATCATCACCTTATTAGCTACAAGCTCTCACTGCGTCTCTGCTGTCAAACTCTACCTAGCCTCCTTATACCCGCAGAATCTCTCCCCAATGTCTATATTCTCCTCTCCTGATATGGCAGAATCACATCATAACCAAACCCTAGAAACAGTCCTTGATCAAGTGCCATCAGCAACTCATCACACTCAATGTTGAGGCACTAAAGTAACACAATATCTGCAAAACTTTCACATAAAGTAGAATGTCATCGCTATAATAGCAGAGTAAAAAACTGCACTGTATCGCACATCTCGGTATCCCCTAAAAATAGTCATTATGCCCACCAATTATTACCTCTTCAATACATAACTAATAGTGCCTATTCAATACAAAACTATTTATGGGCAATAGCAGTGCTGGGAAATTCTGTTTCACAGTTTTTGTTCCATTATAATCAGTGACCTCCCCTTCTATACGGATACTACAAGATACTAATTGTATTGGTAACAGATAGGTTCTCCTAGGTGAATATTACAATCACTGCACCCATTAACCACAAACATGCCAGGAAAGCCTGCACCCAACAAATGTTTTGTTGGCCCTTTTTCAAGGGGAGAACCCACCATGTTAAAATCTTTGCTTTATAAAGAAGAGGGGAACCAATCGTTCTTCCTCAATAATGACTGACATATTTGGGAACCGTACAGAGTCCTCTTTGTGTGACTCCATCCCTAATCATTGAATGATTTAACTGACAGCTATGTTGGCCCATCGATACACAAAATTGTCTCCACATAGACCTCCAGTGATCGTAAGCCCTAAAAGGAATAATGATGTGGAGCACTCGTATATTTAAATAAAACCTACAGGATCATTATACTATAGTGCAGACATATTCTTAGGTTAGAGTGTGTCATAAACTCGCAATGTATAAAACGCATAGACTATGTATGTCCACATTGCTGACCAATCCCTATAAATAAACATAAGATGGTGTTCATGTAACAATTATTGTATATCTCTCAGCAATACCTATGTACAATTGGAATCATGTATATAGAACAAATCTTAGGGCATGATATACATAGTTGTATGATATCAAACATTTACAAAAAGCAGTACAAAATGATTAAACATTTAGATATATATTAATCAAGGACAGTGACCAATGTTGCTCCAGAATGATATGCCAATGATTGGTTTAAATACTATATATAAGTGTGAGAGTTACCATATATAATCCTGTCTATGGATGGTTCATATATGGACATATAGTTATATATATAGTTATATATTTATAGTATAAAAATAATACATAATATAGAATAAATATTTGTGAATGCGACAAAGGGAATACGAGTTAAAACTAACCAAGGTTAATTAGGCAATCTTCCTATGGAGAGATACTTAATAGAGATCAGACCCTCCAATGATATTCTCTTATATTTTATCATTATTTATATAGCTTATATTTTATTAGGATATATGATGTTATTATTTTTGTACAGGTCTATTAGTAAAGGAAACACCCATATCCATTTACCCTTTTGGTGAAGTAATTCCCGAGTATAATCTCCTAGGTGGATGTTCACAGATCTCAAGTTTCCCCCACGTCAGACAAGGAAATGTTTTGCTATTGAGGTAAGTTGTCTTAGTTTTGTAAAGTCGGCCCTTGCGTTTCTAATCGTGCCCATGTGTTCATGCAGGCGTTGTGTAACATCACGCCCACATATTTTAATCCGCGTGGGCATATATTACAGTAGACTATTCCTGTGGTGTAATATAATGTCTGATTGGATGTTTATTGACAAATTTGTCATTGATAACCATAGTCCGTTCCGTTACTTGCCATGCCTTACTGTTACAATTGCTACAGCCAGTAATTCTGGGTTTGCTTTTGTTATTACTTGTACAATGACTGTGAAATAATTTGTCATATAAGATCTCCTCCGTCACTTAGAGACACGTGTTCCCAACACTTCAGATACACCTTAGTAGTATGTGCTAACGGTTCTGTATGATCTTTAATAATCCTTCCATTCTTCATAGAATCTGTCAATAAACTGTATAGTGTCACTATCATTGTGCTTTTTCAGGTAATAAATAAGGGATATTCTATTTTATTGGCTTCATATTTGGATCACTTAATAGATCTATTACTATAGCCTCTTTCTCTTAGTCTTATTGACAGCTCTTCTGTCCATGATGTAACTTGTCCTCATTGGAACAATTTCTCCTAAGTCTGGGGAAAAGTCCTCATGCTATGCCCTAAGTACTGGGGGGAAGTACATGCTGTTTCTTTTTAAAACACTGTTCGTAGCTGTGTGTGCTTTTAGATATAGATCTGTCATGAGATTGCCATTCTTTCCTCTGAAAATTGTCAAGTCTAGGAAGATGATCTCTTTGTCGCTAATGCCATCTGTATGGCATAAATTGAGATCTTTTTATTAATATTACTCATAAGCTCGATGAATCATTTCTCTTGTGCCTTCCCATATGAAAAACATATCGTTTATAACACAAAAAGCCATAACAGAGATGTTTCATATATTTCTTGTTGAGACTGTCTGCCTCTCCCACCAACATAAATAGATGTTTGCATCGGTTGGTGCGCAAGTTGTGCCCATTGCAGTGCCTCTTGTCGGGAAATAAAATGTGTTCTCAAAGGTAAAATCATTTTTAGTCAGAATGAAGTTGAAGAGTTCCAAAATCAGTTATGCTCTCTATCTGTAAGAAATATTTCACTGGTGATACACCTGTATCATGACAAATGCTAGTATGCCATGATTATACATCACAAGTAGCTATCAGAGTATCTTCATTCAAGGAAAGGATTCTCTGGAAAATATCAGGAATATATTAGATGTAGGACAGTAGACAAGTCCCATATTTTCTCAGCTGTGTATCCAGGAAAATATTGGTTTGTTCATTTAGTCTATTGATGCCACATAATATAGACTTACATGATGGTGTCTTTTCATTTTTATGAACTTTGGGAAGTACATAGAAAGTTGGTATGACCGGATTTTCTACTTTTAGGAACTCATATTTAGTTTTAGTAATAGTCTCTTGATTAAAAGCTCTATCTATACATCTGTTTGAAATTTTCTATCGGATTGAATAATAATTGTTGATAACATCTTTGATCTCTAAGTTGTTTGTAAGCTTCTGGGGTGTATTTATCCTTAGACCAGTTGATTACGTCGCCACCTTTCTCTAAGGGTTTAATAACAACATCCCAGGTTTTCATATCGTCCAACATTTTCCTCTCTTCGTTATTGAGGTTATCATATCATTTTTCACAGTTTTACATCTGATACAGAGATATAATTTATTCAGGTCCTGTCAGACAAGGTCCATAAAGATTCCTACCCGATGACAAGCGCTCTCTTGTGGGTAGAATTCTAACTTCCTTTTGCATATTGGCCTTGATTCCTGAATTTGTGGATCTTCGTATTTTGATATTTAATTTTCTATAAGAAGATCTCAGTGCTATTGTTTCCTAATTTTGACAAGTTAGTAACAGGCGTAGAAGACATAGGGCTAGATTTACTAAGCTGCGGGTTTGAAAAAGTGGGGATGTTGCCTATAGCAACCAATCAGATTCTAGCTTTCATTTATTTAGTGCTTTCTACAAAATGACAGCTAGAATCTGATTGGTTGCTATAGGCAACATCCCCACTTTTTCAAACTCGCAGCTTAGTAAATCTAGCCCTAAGTGTTATTAGGAGTTTGTTCCTTTCTCCTTGGGTTTCTTACTGCCCCTCCTGATTTTTTATGAGTGGTTCTAAAAAATCTCTTATCTGTCCTTGTATCATTTCTCTACCTCTAACAATATCTGATTCATCCTCAGTACTGAACATTCCATATTCTGAGGCGGTATAATTCTTCAGGGGATTCCTGTAGGCATTAAATGGTTTATATTTGTTGTGCCATCTTAAAACATTCCCCATTGCAAAATCTCTCTTATTCCGCAGAAATTTTGTCTTTTTTTGTTCAATTACTTTGTTCGAATGAGTCAAGTTGTTTTTTTGTATTTCTCAAAGATTAACATTATCTCTTTTTATGTCTGTTCCAGAACTAAATTGTTATGTTTTATCAGCATAAGTTCATGGGGGCATTTGTTTAAGGCTGATTCTCATTCTAATATGAAATCCACCATCATTAGATCATACAACAGATCTTAGGTTTCAAAACCCTTGGAATTATTTGTTGTTCTATATAATTTTCAAATGTTGATAAGTTCCACCAGGTTTAGAACATTGATGCATATAAGTTCAAAATACATAAAGAAAAAAAGAGTACATAAAATGATTAATATTTATAAAAATAACAATATTTTGTGTACTCCTTTTTTTTCTCTGTCACTTTTGCACGCTTGTAAATTCCTTTTAAGATTTTGTGATTCGTGTTATTAAATAGTCATCTTTACTTTTACTCACACACAAAGGTGAGAGAGGGATTGATTCATTAAGGGATGCATAATGAGCGCAATGAGCTTTTGCTTTAAAACGCACGTCCAAATTCAACAAGAAGCGGATGTGCAGATACGTGTGGTGATGATTACGGGACTAGGTCCGCTCTGCTCTACTAGTCAGGACACTGCAGGATACGCTCATTACATATGCAGAATATAAACTCACAAATGAACACACAGAAAATGTAAAATAAATATTCAATTGATGTTCTATGTTAATAAGATCATCAATGACTAAATATTAAAATATAAAAATGTTTTTATTCTATGAAATACATTTCTATGATGTAATTAATCTCTACTGTAAATAAAAATAACGGTTTACAGTTGCTCCTGATGCAAACACATGTAATATCATGCATACACAGCCGCCACCACTAGTGAATTGGACGCTGCTGCGTTCTCTGGCATATGGTCCGGTTTGGACATGCGCAGACTGATTTTGCGGATTGTATGCACAAAATTGCAGCTTACGTACCGTAATGAATCAGGCTCAGAGTGTCTAGGAGCTATTGCTGGCAGCTGGAAAACGGGCACATTTATACCTTATTAAAGCAGACAACATTAGATAAGCACACGTGAGTGACAGCAGGGGAGTAACCAGACATCTGTGGGACCCCTCTGCTACAGGCCCTATAGTAGCACCCACCCTGACAAGTTACGTGGTTGAGTGATAGAACACATATGTTTATACATGTAGAGTAGGTCTGCTGAGCACCATGCTCTACATGGACAAGTTTTGTTTTTGCTCAGGTTGAGGTACATGGGGGATTCCCCTATCTAGACTGTTAAACAGTTACTGTAAGAGGCTGCTAAACAAAGCCTGTGTCACAGTGGAAAGACATGAAGCAATGCAGCCACATGGAATTCTAGTCGTCTTATTACATACAAATAACTTTAGACAGACAGAGCAAGATTTGTGCAAAGGACATTATTTCATTGCTGCTTTACAATAACATTGCTGAGAGCTGGAAGGTGTGTGGGGGGAAGCAATGAGAACTGATGCTGAGAATTGTGATTTCACTCAGCAGACATAAATAGACTCTAGGTGATTGTGTACATGACCCTCACTGGCCCAAGCAGACATACAGAATATTTTTCCATAAGATTTCGGGAAAGGAAATAATAACAGCTGTGGCTACTATCAGGGATCCTTCCCATAATGACATATTATTGTAACCATGGGCAATGGTACTGGTGCATCTAAGAGAACTTACTATTGCCTGTACCCCAAGCCAAAGATTTCCAGCCCCCTCTTACTATATTACAGAAATGCACATTAATAGCAGAAAGTTCTATCACTCTCTCCTGAGTTCTAGACACCAGCCAAGATTATCACACAATGTCAATTGTTTTGGCTTGACTAGCCACGGCTAGTTTTATTTTCCAGTCATAAAAAGAAACAAACAGAAACAAAATCCTTGCCTGACCGGCACTTACTAAACATACAGGAACACTCTCTCTCGAGTGTCCCACACACATATAAAATACAAGACTTACTGGTCCCTGTTTGCAGTGTCTCTCAGGAGAAATCCAACCTCCTCCCCAGATTGTGAGAAACAGAGGAAACTGCCTGGCAGCCTTTTAATAGCACCTTGCAGGTGTAACTCCTGATTAGTCTGCTGTGAGACTGGGAGATCAGTAGAAACGGACTGGGCCTTATGCAAGGAGCCCATCCCTCTCTCTCCATACATAACCCCAGGAACCTTTACTATCCTTTCCTGAAGCTGAATTCACTTTTTGGGAAGCACCTGCCCATACAAGACAATCTCCCTGTGGTTTTAGAGCATACAAGACAGAATGCCTGGGACATATACCTCTGCAATTTACCACTTTCCCAGTGCTCCTGTCAGTCTTTAAAGTTTTCCATGAGTGTGATATTGATATTGAAGATTTTTAATACACTGAGAATGTATGGTAACCATTTATATTGTCTGTCATGGGTATGCTGTACCCAAGTCCATATATATCTACCCTATCTACTAATAAGTAAAAAAAATGAATGCCCGTGAGTGCAACACAGGTTATTCATTTATTTATAGTTTTCATCTTCTCTTTGTATCAGTGGAATATGAAAGGATGACTTAAAACCTATGTGGATTCCCCTCACCAATTTATCCTCTTCAGTCCATCTTATATTCTGCATCAAGACTTCCTCTCTCACCGCTCCACATCTGCTGACCCACTTTGCAAATCCCTACACTGGCTCCCAGTGTCCTCCAGAATCCAATTCAAATTACTCACCCTTATCTACAAAGCCCTCAACAACAAGACTCCTGAATACATTTCAAATCTCATACCAAAATATTCTCCCTCCCACCCTCTTAGATCTACCTCTGGCCTGCACCTCGTCTCAGGTAACCACCTCTCACTTCCACCTACAAGATGTTTGTCATGCCGTTTCCCACTTATGAAGTTATCTACCACACCCAATCAGATTCTCCCACAACCTTCAAATCTTTAAATGCTCCCGTGATCTTTTCATTAGAGCATCCCCACAACTACCCAAACTAATGCACCGTGACAACCGTCCCAATCTCCACTCCTCCTCTTGTGCCCTCTTCCACCTGTAAGCTCTCTAATGAGCAGGGCCCTCCATACCCTCGGCTTTCATGTCTGCATTTGTTGTGTCTTCCTTGTATGTCCCTGTTTTATCCTGTTAGGTGCACTGTGGAGCCTAAGTAATCTATAATAATAATAATAATAATAATAATACAATAACAAATAGCATAATTGATTTAGGATATTGCACACAAAACAAATTTATTTTGCTTCATTCTTCCAAGAAAATCCAAGCAAACAAATAATGATAATATACATCATTATATATATCATATATAATGATGATTGGATCACAGACCATTTACTAACCTGTAGTCCCATCTCACTCTCTTCCCTTCTCTCTAGTGCTTCTTCACACCTTTATATATGCCACCTAGCTTACACTGCTCGCTCCAGCCATTCATATTGCCCTCCTCTCTCTACTGCTCAACATACCCCTTCTCTCCAGTGTCCTATATCACCCTCAACTGCTCTATATTACCCTCCTCTCTCTAGTGCTCTATATCACCCTCCACTCTCCAATGCCCTATATTACCCTCCTCTCTCCAGTGCTCTATATCACCCTCCTCTCTCCAGTGCTCTATAATACCCTTCTCTCTCCAGTGCTCTATATCACCCTTCTCTTTCCAGTGCTCTATATCATTCTCCTCTCTACAGTGCTCTATATCACCCTCCACTCTCCAATGCCCTATATTACCCTCCTCTCTCCAGTGCTCTATATCACCCTCCTCTCTCCAGTGCTCTATATCACCCTCCTCTTTCCAGTGCTCTATATCATTCTCCTCTCTACAGTGCTCTATATCACCATCTTCTCTCCAGTGCACTATATTACCTTTCTATCTTCAGTGCCCAATATCACCCTCCTCTCTCCAGGGCTCTATATTACCCTCCTCTTTCCAGTGCTCTATATCATTCTCCTCTCTACAGTGCTCTATATCACCCTCCTCTCTCCAGTGCTCTATATCATCTTCATCTCTCCAGTGCTCTATATTACCCTCCTGTCTCCAGTGCTCTATATCATCCTCATCTCTCCAGTGCTCTATATCACCCTCCTCTTTCCAGTGCTCTATATCACCATCTTCTCTCCAGTGCACTATATTACCCTTCTATCTTCAGTGCCCAATATCACCCTCCTCTCTCCAGGGCTCTATATTACCCTCCTCTTTCCAGTGCTCTATATCATCCTCATCTCTCCAATGCTCTATATCATTCTCCTCTCTCCAGTGCTCTATATTACCCTCCTCTTTCCAGTGCTCTATATCATCCTCATCTCTCCAGTGCCCTATATCGCCCTCCTCTTTCCAGCGCCCTATATCATTCTCCTCTCTACAGTGCTCTATATTATCCTCCTGTCTCCAGTGCTCTATATCACCCTCCTCTTTCCAGTGCTCTATATCATTCTCCTCCCTACAGTGCTCTATATCACCCTCCTCTCTCTAGTGCTCTATATCATTCTCCTCTCTACAGTGCTCTATATCACCCTCCTCTCTCTAGTGCTCTATATCACCCTCTTCTCTCCAGTGCCCTATATCACCCTCCTGTCTCCAGTGCTCTATATCACCCTCCTCTTTCCAGTGCTCTATATCATTCTCCTCTCTCCAGTGCCCTATATCACCCTCCTCTCTCCAGTGCTCTACATCAACCTCCTCTCTCCAGTGCCCTATATCACCCTCCTCTCTCCAGTTCTCTATATCATCCTTCTATCTTCAGTGCGCTACATCACCCTCCTCTCTCCAGTGCCCTACATAACCCTCCTCTCTCCAGTGCTCTATATCATTCTCCTCTCTACATTGCTCTATATCACCCTTCTTTCTTCAGTGCCCAATATCACCCTCTTCTCTCCAGTGCCCTATATCACCCTCCTCTCTCCAGTGCTCTATATCATCCTTCTATCTTCAGTGCCCTACATCACCCTCCTCTCTCCAGTGCCCTACATCACCCTCCTCTCTCCAGTGCCCTATATCACCCTCCTCTCTCCAGTGCTCTATATCATACTTCTGTCTTCAGTGCCCTACATCACCCTCCTCTCTCCAGTGCTCTATATCATCCTTCTATCTTCAGTGCCCTACATCACCCTCCTCTCTCCAGTGCCCTACATCACCCTCCTCTCTCCAGTGCCCTATATCACCCTCCTCTCTCCAGTGCTCTATATCATACTTCTGTCTTCAGTGCCCTACATCACCCTCCTCTCTCCAGTGCCCTATATCACCCTCCGATCTCCAGTGCCCTACATCACCCTCCTCTCTCCAGTTCCCTATATCGCCCTCTTCTCTCCAGTGCCCTATAACGCCCTTCTCTCTCCAGTGCCCTATATCACCCTCCTCTCTCCAGTGCTCTATATCACCCTCCTCTCTCCAGTGCCCTATAACACCCTCCTCTCTCCAGTGCCCTATATCACCCTCCTCTCTTCAGTGCCCTATATCACCCTCCTCTCTCCAGTGCCCTATATCACCCTCCTCTCTCCAGTGCTCTATTTCACCCTTATCTCTCCAGTGCTCTATATCATCCTCTTTTTTCCAGTACTCTATATCATCCTCCTCTCTCCAGTGCTCTATATCACCCTCCTTCCTCCAGTGCCCTTTATCACCCTCCTCTCTCCAGTGCCCTATATCACTCTCCTCTCTACAGTGCTCTACATCACTCTCCTCTCTACAGTGCTCTACATCACCCTCCTCTCTCCAGTGCTCTATATCATCCTCCTCTCTCAAGTGCCCTATATCACCCTTCTCTCTCCAGTGCCCTACATCACCCTCCTCTCTCCAGTGCCCTACATCACCCTCCTCTCTCCAGTGCCCTACATCACCCTCCTCTCTCCGGTGCCCTATATCACCCTCCTCTCTCCGGTGCTCTA
Source organism: Mixophyes fleayi (assembly GCF_038048845.1). NCBI lineage: Eukaryota > Metazoa > Chordata > Amphibia > Anura > Limnodynastidae > Mixophyes > Mixophyes fleayi. Next base: position 81,327,890 of record NC_134413.1, on the reverse strand, counting down.
TATCACCCTCCTCTCTCCGGTGCTCTATATCACCCTCCTCTTTCCGGTGCTCTATATCACCCTCCTCTCTCCGGTGCTCTATATCACCCTCCTCTCTCCGGTGCTCTATATCATCCTCCTCTCTCCAGTGCTCTATATTACCCTCATCTCTTCAGTGCTCTATATCACCCTCCTCCCTCCAGTGCTCTATATTACCCTATATCACCCTCTCTTTTTCCTCCTTTGAGGTACACTCTATCCGCCTATTCCACCCAGTCCACCTTCGTGTTGCTGTTATCTACCGTCCTCCTGGTCCTGTCTCCCAATTTCTTGATCACTTTGCCACCTGGCTCCCTCACTTTCTCTCCTCTGACCTTCCCTCCCTGATCTTGGGGGATTTTAATATCCCTATAGATAATCCCTCAGACCCTGCTGCCTCCAAACTTCTCTCCCTCTCCTCCTCCCTTGGTCTCTCTCAATGGACCTCCTCTCCCTCCCACCGCAGTGGCCACTCCCTAGATCTGTTTTTTTCACACCTCGGTACTGTCTCTGACCTCATTCATTCACCTTTTCCTCTCTCAGACCACCATCTCCTCTCTTTTAGCATCTCTCCACCCCTCTCATCGTCCCCGGCCCCCAAGGTTACTCTCACCAGGCGTAATCTTGACACAGTTGATCCTACCAGTTTCTCCTCCTCCCTGGGCTCGCTCCTCTCCATCACCACTCTTTCTTGCCCCGATAAAGCTGTCTCCTTCTACAAACGCACTCTTACCGCTGCACTTGACTCTGTCGCCCCAGCTGTCACCGTCAAGCTTCGTCGGTCCCCGCCACAACTAAACTTACCCGCTATCTTCAAAAATGCTCCTGCAGTGCAGAACGGCTTTGGAGAAAGTCACGCACTCATGCTGACTTCCTCCACTTCAAGTTCATGCTTGCCTCTTATAGTTCGGCCCTTTCCCTCTCTAAACAATCTTTCTTCAAAGCTCTCATTTCTTCCTAATCCTCCAACCCCCGTCGGCTTTTTGCCACCTTCAACTCCCTCCTCTCCCCTCCCCCCCACACTCTCTGCTGTCGACTTTGCTACCCACTTCTCCTCCAAGATTGAGTCTATACGTCATGACATCTCCCAGCAGTCCGTTCTTACCCCACCCTCTCCCCCCTCCATGCCCATTCTGTCCCCCTTCTCACCCTCCTCTGCTGCTGCTATCTCCTTTCTCCCCTCCCCTCCAGCTAGCTCACCCTCCTTCTCTTCCTTCACTCCGGTATCTGCAGATGAAGTCCATACCCTTCTCTCTTCCTCTCCCCCCTCCACTTGCACACAGGACCCAATCCCCTCCCACCTCCTCCGCTCCCTCCCTCCTAAAGCCTGCTCCCACCTTGCACACCTCAACCTCTCCCTCTCCTCTGGAATCTTCCCCTCCTCTTTTAAACATGCTCTTGTCTCCCCCATAGTCAAGAAACCGTCCCTTGATCCCGCCTCTCTCTCTAATTACCGCCCTATTTCGCTCCTCCCTTTTGCCTCCAAACTCCTTGAACGGGTTGTCTACAACCGTCTCACCTCCTTTCTTTCCTCTCACTCACTACTTGACCCGCTCCAATTTGGTTTTCGCCCCCTCCACTCCACTGAAACTGCCCTCACTAAGGTCACTAATGACCTTCTCCTCGCTAAATCCAATAGGCACTACTCCCTTCTTAACCTCTCTGCTGCCTTCGATACCGTTGACCACGCACACCTTTTGCTAACTCTCAAATCTTTAGGCCTATGTAACACTGTCATCTCCTGGTTTTCCTCTTACCTCACCAACCGCTCCTTCTCAGTCTCTACTCATGATTCTACATCACCCCCTCGTCCCCTACCCTTTGGCGTTCCTCAAGGCTCCGTTCTTGGCCCCCTGCTTTTCTCCCTCTACACCTCCTCCCTTGGTGTCCTCCAGTACCACCTATATGCTGATGATACCCAAATCTATCTTTCATCCCCTGACCTCTCCCCTTCCCTTCTGTCTCATGTCTCCTCCTGTCTCTCGGCCATCTCATCTTGGATGTCCCAATGCTTCCTTAAACTCAATATTTCCAAGACCGAGCTTATAGTCTTCCCCCCTGCCAGGACTCTCCCACCTCCCCCCCTCTCTATTTCTGTTAATAACACTACCCTCGTTTCTGTCCCCCAAGTCCGATGCCTTGGGGTCATCCTTGATTCCTCCCTCTCATCTATGCCTCACATTCTGTCCCTCTCTAAATCCTGTTACTTCCACCTTCGGAATATTTCTAAGATACGTCCCTTTCTCACCACGGAAGCCACGAAAACCCTTGTTCACTCGCTTATTATCTCTCGCCTTGACTACTGTAACCTTCTTCTCTCTGGCCTACCTGATTCTCGCCTTGATCCTCTTAAGTCTATCCTCAATGCTGCTGCCCGCCTCATTTTCTCTCCCGCCGCTCTATCGCTGCGGTCTCCCTCCAACAGTCACTACATTGGCTCCCCATACCCTACAGAATTAAATTTAAACTCCTCACCCTCACCTTTAAAGCTCTTAGTCAATCTTCCCCTCCCTACATCTCCAATCTCATCTCTACCTACACTCCTACCCGCCCCCTCCGCTCTGCCTCTGACCGCCGCCTCACTACTTCACTGATCACCTCCTCTCACTCTCGTCTTCAGGACTTTGCCCGGGCTGCTCCCCTGCTGTGGAACGATCTTCCACGTTCCATCAGGTTAGCATCTACTCTCAAAGGCTTCAAGCGTGCCCTTAAGACTCATTTCTTTATTCAAGTCTATCAGTCCTCCTAACTCTCTTGTCCTGGCTCTCTCCCCTAGTTAGTACCACCCTTTTTTGTGTCTCCCCCTTCCCTTTAGGTTGTTAGCTCTCATGAGCAGGGCCCTCTTTCCTTGTGTGCTCCTTCACCTGTTCCTTCACCTTCTGTACTTCTTGGCCTGCTTCGCTAGCCCTGTTTTCCATGTTTTATTAAGCTTCGGCCTTCTTCCTGCTGATTTCTACCATCCCTTTCACTATCTGTCAGATAGAATCTGATTTGCTTTACCCTGTCACCTGTGTTTGTATATATTTGTGTCTCATGTTGTGTCTTGGTTCTGTTTTCTGTATATGTAATGTACGGCGCTGCGGACCCTTTGTGGCGCCTTATAAGTCAAAGATAATAATAATAATAATAATAATAATCTCTTCAGTATTGCTTTGTCTGCACTTTCTATTGCTCCGCACAGTGCTTTCTATTGTTCTGTGTCACTGTCACCTTGCTCCCTTTCTGTTGCACTATACTGAGTTTTGCTGTCTTTGCTTTGTAAGCTTTTTCAAAGTACAACTGTGGTTAGGCCGGGGTCTGTATTTCAGTGTACTGTGGTTAACACGTTACAAGGTGTGAAGTATTGCATAGCTAGTGAATCATCCCAGCACCTGTGCTGGAGCAGCATGGGCACGAGGCGGGCAGTGTGCTGGGCTGTGGGGACTCCCTCCTGGGTATCAGTAACATCTGTATAAAAGATGCTTCATGAGACAGATGTGGGAAGGAACCTGCATGGAGCATACTAAGTATTGTGTGACTATGCTGCGTGTGTTCTGAATACTGTGCTGTACATACCACTGTGTGCGTATTCTGTGCTGAAGTTACTATGTAACGTCTGTGTTCTTCATGCCTAGGTGCAGTTAATGTGCTACATGTGCTACTGATATATGCTGCTTGTACTTTCTGGGTGACACAGAATAATTTTATCGCCAGATAATCGGTAGCTTTTCCCCTCCGGCTCAGAGCAGCAAATCTTTGAACTCCAGCTGCCACTTAAGTCCAGGGGTCTTTGGGGCATTATCTATGAAATGAATGCAAACTTACTGGACTTTGATTTACAATTAGCACTTTAAAACCTCTATTAAATGACGGTATAAGCCAACAACAAACTCACGGGGCACACACTTCAGAACACGGACTCTTTTACATATTTGCACTTGTTGACTCATTTTTTTGACTGACAAATATCAGTAAAGAAACATGTAACACACAACCCACCCGCAACCACTGAAGAAAAATTACCGACATGAGTCCATAAACTATGTGTGTATTTGTGTTGGCTACTTTCGTAAGTGTGTGTGTGTGTGTGTGTGTGTGTATACACAGGAATATTACTGTGCCTGCAGGTGCATTCTACTGTCTGTACATCTCACTGTCACATTGGTTTGTTTCATGTTACATTGGGGGTTATGAGATCCTGTACAGCTGTGCCAACCCCTGTTAAGGACTATATTTACCCATCTCAGTCTGTCCTGACGATGGGCCTTGTGTGACAGCAACGTACCACCTGTAGGGGGCACAGAGTCTGTCACAGGTATGACATTGCAGCAAAGCTTTACAGCTAAAGGTTAGAATTGCATTAGACATTGGATGTTTGTGGTGGTGAGTTCCTGCCCCTGAATACTATTGGCTGCCCACCCAGTGTCACAAGAGGATATCATCTTTAATCTGAGGACCACACAAGTTTGGATGCTGTGGGTACAAGACTAGCGGACTAGATCAGCCATGAGAGGTATGTACCCCACTTATACAAAGTGCATATTATACTAGTCATTCTTTATGTATATTATATTATTATATATCTATATTATATATACCTTGTGTCTATTTTATATAACTCTCTAGATCTATAAATGTCATTTAGTCTAGATTTATATATTCTACTATTTCAAACAATTGTTCAGTTTCAAATATAACCTGCATGTATGACGTTACAAATGGGGCTGTAGACAATATTATGTGAAACAAAACTGTTACATAACGCACCAGGAAAGACAAGTTTTCTATGGGGGCAAGATATCCATGTTATTGTACAATATTATACCTCAAACTTCTACCTGTGAACCCTGCATTGAAAACAAAAACAATACTTTTTTTAAATAATACGAGTCAGCATAGACTAGAAGGGAATATAAAAAAAAATATTGAAACGTAATATAAATGAAAAGGTTACATAGAACCCTAATGTACAATACAAAAATCATAATATCAATGCCGGTTAAATAACTCACAGGTACCCCAAAGTGCAGGTTCTCATAAGATTTGGGAGGTTTGTGTTGTTAGATTGCAAGCTCCTTGGGCAGATCTATCCTAATCAGTTTATCTGTAAATCATTACAATGTGCCTTATCTGACTAGATTGTAAGCTTTCACGACCAGGGCCAGCCCTACCCGTTGTTTTAACGGTGGCAGTTTTGTGCACCTTGTACGACCCTGGTTTATGTATGCTCTACTTTCCCCACTGTCTGCAGAGCACTGTGTCACCTTACAAATCAACACCAATAATAATAAAAATATTTATAACAATGTAATAAATATATACATTTATATGGGATTTCAATGAAACTAAAAAAGTGTTGTCAGAATAAACTACAGTAACTAAACTAAACCAATGAGCTAAATTCAGACCAGAGTCTTTAGTGCAAAACTCACATTACCATGATAAAAAATTATGTAGGCCCTGACGGATATACTTTAAAACCACTTAAATAAGCTCAATTATCTTGTACTTGTGAAGATAATTATAATATGTATAAGGAACATCCTGGCTTTCAAATTTAAGATTAATACTAAGTCACATTTACACATCTATCTAATACTTTACGACTGCGTATTCATATTTACTGCTTTCCTTCACATTCACTAAGTTTCCTAAATAATGCTCAATACGACCATCAATGTTCAGTCAGTGTAGGCGGTGAGTGTCAGTAATAACTGGAGTAAAGTTATAAACATATATTCATAAAGACAAGTGTGGTTTCAGTCCATTTTTACACTACTTTTTAACCTATCCTTTTAAGGCAAACAAGACAAAACTAAAAACAGCGTTTAGTCCGCTTTAGTGACAGGGGGCCGTCTGTGAAATATAAGAATATAAGAAGATAAATTAACGCAGATCTGTGAGCAGTGAGGAATCTGTCTGACCTCAATGTGCTGTTTACTATCTTCCATTTATAATGTGAAACAGACAATGGTCTGAGGCTGTTTCCTTACGTGCCGCCCGGACTAAACTACAACTGTGGGCTCAGCCTCACGTCTCAATAGCTGTCCTTATTTTTGCTATTATAACAAGTTCCTTTTAATTGTAGAATTTTACACTCACTACTAAGTAAAGGCTATGAGTTAGGTTTCTTTCAGTGCATTACGTGATATGAGACCCTGCCCATATACATCGATAGAGGCCTACATGTAAATTCATGTCCACAAATCGGAAAAACACTGTTTCTTCTCTGCCGTAACTAATATTCACGTGTGACATAATGATTACTATAAACAGTATTATCAGTGTTTCATGTGATGACTTCTACGCATTAGTCTTAGTGTAAACAGAAGCATTTTTAATTAGTAATAGGAAATGGCCATTTACTATAGGAAATTGCACAATTTCTTCAATATTCTTAGATTGGTGCCAAATTTTTACAAGATATTTAATATTTTACGTCATTACAAAATTACCAGTAGATTATAATATAAATCTGGGGTTCATAACCTAAAAACATGGGGTTGTCAATCCATTCTTCCACAGGTCATATAACCCTATAGTGTAATGCGAACTAATAATATATAACGTCAAAACTAATAATATATAATGCACTCATCATGGCATAATGAAATTCTTGTACAAGGATCTAATAGCGTGTTGATGATTTTAATGATAATATACATAATTTGTTTATAACTGGAAAGCAGATAAATGGAGTTGTGTTAATATTCATTGCAAACCCTATGCACGCACATGTTATGGGTTGTGGGAAAACAAAGGTTAATGACATTAATTTATTTCATAAAAAACTGAAATAAATGAAAATAAAAAAAGAAGTATGTGAAAAACATTAAATATGGCATTCCGTATGAAATACCAGCCAATACTAACATATAAGTAAATGGTATATAATATATAAATATATCAATAATTCATGTGTAATTTAATATAAAAAAATATAAAAATTTGATATATAATTTTATTACTAAAACATCTATAGTAAAATATATATGATCTCATTATTGGTGTAGGAGAATTTCCGTGTATAAGAAATGAAAGACATTACTGTCGGCTTCGGACAGATAATCCAAATTAATTTCAACTTAAAATAATAACGGTTAATAACTAATAATAACAGCAATCATATGCCGGACAATCCTGTTACAAAGCAACTTAATAAACATAATAGAAGAGAGATGTTTAAGACAAGTAAGGAAACATAGACAGTTTTCCTTTATGTCAATGGCTTTATCACATGACTTATTATCCAAAACCAAGATGTTGTATAACCTAAAGCTTTTTTAAGGCACTAATTAGAGAAATATATGTTATTGGTAGGAGAATGTCTCCCTCCCTTCCCACCACACTGTTATTTCTTATTATTTGTACTTATACAGAACTTTGTACCACCTCTCTATAGAGATTTGGAAATGCTATTCTGTTATACTAAATAAATAGGGATGACACACAATAGTTATTATTTGTATTGATAGCTCATTGAGAACAGAAGCGGCTCAGTCACCTGATGGTTTCCACCCTTTACGGATAAGACCAATTTGTTGGTTGATTCCTCAGTTTTGCTGGAAACAACAATTACTATTTTTTAGTCTATACAAATACATTTCATACACTTTTAAAGGACATATATGGCTTTTGTGTATCATATTGGGATAGTTTTTATCATATGGGCTTTAAAAGCGAAAAATAAGCAAAAGTAATTTTTATTTTGGGTAATTTTACCCAAAACTAACTTTAGATAACTGGAGCAGCCCCAGAGATGTTCCCCAATCCCTAGAGTATAGGGAGAATAAGATGTGACGCAGGTTATATCACATAGCATCCATCTGCCTTGGGAGGGGGCAGGGAGGGATATAGTGACCATATTTTGGCCTTCCTTTATTTATGAAGTGTTATATTTTGAAGGGGCAATGTCAGGATATGACAGAACTGATCTGTGACAATCCTATATGGAACCACCATCCCCACATTGTGGTACAGACTTGATATTGATTGCTATGAAATACCAATCAGGGGCCATCATTCTGTCCTAGCAGAGCGCCTGTCTACGTTCTGTCAGAGGACAGCGGCATCGCACCGCACATAGAGCTCTGTGTGTATGTATGTGTACGGTATCCATCAGTGATCTCTGTGTGTATGTATGTGTACGGTATGTCATCAGTGATCACTGTGTGTATGTATGTGTACGGTATGTCATCAATGATCTGTGTGTATGTATGTGTACGGTATGTCATCAATGATCTGTGTGTATGTATGTGTACGGTATGTCATCAATGATCTGTGTGTATGTATGTGTACGGTATGTCATCAATGATCTGTGTGTATGTATGTGTACGGTATGTCATCAATGATCTGTGTGTATGTATGTGTACGGTATGTCATCAATGATCTGTGTGTATGTATGTGTACGGTATGTCATCAATGATCTGTGTGTATGTATGTGTACAGTATCCATCAATGATCTCTGTGTGTATGTGTGTGTACGGTATTCATCAATGATCTCTGTGTGTATGTATGTGTACGGTATGTCATCAGTGATCTCTGTGTATGTATGTATGTGTACGGTATGTCATCAATGATCTCTGTGTATGTATGTATGTGTACGGTATGTCATCAATGATCTCTGTGTATGTATGTGTACGGTATGTCATCAATGATCTCTGTGTATGTATGTGTACGGTATGTCATCAATGATCTCTGTGTGTATGTATGTGTACGGTATGTCATCAATGATCTCTGTGTGTATGTATGTGTACGGTATGTCATCAATGATCTCTGTGTGTATGTATGTGTACGGTATGTCATCAGTGATCACTGTGTATGTATGTGTACGGTATGTCATCAATGATCACTGTGTGTATGTATGTGTACGGTATGTCATCAATGATCACTGTGTGTATGTATGTGTACGGTATGTCATCAATGATCTCTGTGTGTATGTATGTGTACAGTATTCATCAATGAACTCTGTGTGTATGTATGTGTACGGTATGTCATCAATGATCTCTGTGTGTATGTATGTGTACGGTATGTCATCAATGATCTCTGTGTGTATGTATGTGTACGGTATGTCATCAATGATCTCTGTGTGTATGTATGTGTACGGTATGTCATCAGTGATCACTGTGTATGTATGTGTACGGTATGTCATCAGTGATCACTGTGTGTATGTATGTGTACGGTATGTCATCAATGATCACTGTGTGTATGTATGTGTACGGTATGTCATCAATGATCACTGTGTGTATGTATGTGTACGGTATGTCATCAATGATCACTGTGTGTATGTATGTGTACGGTATGTCATCAGTGATCACTGTGTGTATGTATGATGTACGGTATTCATCAATGAACTCTGTGTGTATGTATGTGTACGGTATGTCATCAGTGATCACTGTGTGTATGTATGTGTACGGTATGTCATCAATGATCACTGTGTGTATGTATGTGTACGGTATGTCATCAATGATCACTGTGTGTATGTATGTGTACGGTATGTCATCAATGATCTCTGTGTATGTATGTGTACGGTATGTCATCAATGATCACTGTGTGTATGTATGTGTACGGTATGTCATCAATGATCTCTGTGTATGTATGTGTACGGTATGTCATCAATGATCTCTGTGTGTATGTATGTGTACGGTATGTCATCAATGATCTCTGTGTGTATGTATGTGTACGGTATGTCATCAATGATCTCTGTGTGTATGTATGTGTACGGTATTCATCAATGATCTCTGTGTGTATGTATGTGTACGGTATGTCATCAAGGATCTCTGTGTGTATGTATGTGTACGGTATGTCATCAATGATCTCTGTCTGTATGTGTGTGTACGGTATTCATCAATGATCTCTGTGTGTATGTATGTGTACGGTATGTCATCAATGATCTCTGTGTATGTATGTGTAGGGTATGTCATCAATGATCTCTGTGTGTATGTATGTGTACAGTATTTCATCAATGATCTCTGTGTGTATGTATGTGTACGGTATTCATCAATGATCTCTGTGTGTATGTATGTGTACGGTATGTCATCAATGACCTGTATATCAATGTAACTATGTATGTATGTAGATGTACAGAAATGTATTAATGGCCTGTGTATGTATGTATGTATGTATGTATGTATGTATATGTATGATATTTCATTAATGACCTGTGTATGTATCTATGTATGTATGTATATGTATGATATTTCATTAATGACCTGTGTATGTATCTATGTATGTATGTATGTATGTATGTAGATGCACAGTATGTCTGAAAACGGGTGATTTTCTGCACTTTTAAGAAAGTGTTTTCAGTTTCTATTCAGTGTTTCACATGTTTGTATAAATATTTACAAACCAACATTAGGATTCAGTTTTGTTCTTCAAAGAAACATTACTTAAAAGTAGATATAGACAAGTTATTTGTATAATCTGACAGGGAGTAGGTCTATTTTAGAAAACTGCTGGATAGATAGATAGATAGATAGATAGATAGATAGATAGATAGATAGATAGATAGATAGATAGATAGATATGAGATATTATTTATTTTATGTGCATGTTATATTTGTATTTAATAAAATGTTATGTTGAAAATGCACCTTTCTCATGTACTAATAGAAGTCATGACGCTGTCTCATGTGTATGATACTTTATGACAAGCTTATGTTGTGTACAAATAGGGTACATTTACTACTAGGAATGTGAGGCCACATCTCTACGTTGCAGTGGGGCGTACGTATACACACTTGTACGCCTGATGTATGTCTGGTGTAAACACTACAGTTTCCGTGCTGGACACGTCTAGAGATGTGTCCGCCTCATCACATAGATGTAAGTAATCTCTTTTACATGGCTCTTTATTTCTCTTCCCGGAACACAAATGTGCCCACCTCTAAATGAGCCACTTAATGTATTTGCACATAACTGTAATGTGAAATGATCCCTTCTGTTCATCTTTCTATATAAAGAATATTAAAAGAGGAGGAAGAGGAAGGGACAGTGCAGTAAAGTAGGTAAACAACAGTAAACAACCCTTGTTGTGGGATGATAAATGTGCTTTACCTGACATCTATTCTGAACATTCATCTGCACATTCTCCAGTAAATATTCAAATTGTGCGAGTAAGGAATTAAAAACCTTTATGACTTTTGATGGGAACAGTCATGTGTCTAATTAATCAGCCTGTGACTGTTCAAGGTTATATCGAAGACTATTCTAAATGCTGTGTCCAAAATAGGGTATAAAGCGTGACGTGTAAGATGGGCAGATGCAGTTGGACTGATCACTCACTGGTTACTCGCACATGCTGAGTGTACATGTGTCAGTCATACTGACTTTGTATAACATGTGTCACCTGTGTGTTTGATGTGGGATGTGGCCGGTTATCTGGCTAGAAGATCGATGCTGAATGCCAGGCATCAAACAGTTAAATTTCAGCACCTGCTTCGGGAGACCTGAGCGAGTTACACAGGAGATGGGTAATGTGGGTGCCAAGATTGGAATACAATTTGCAGGTACAATTTACTGCTTGTCAGAAGATTTTATACATTTCAGATATAAATAAATGGAAATAGATGGATATAATGTACTAGACCAGACAACATAACCTGAGTAGGTTCAAAACAAATAAATGTTGTACTCTAACCCCAAGTGTCAGTGTGTCATTGTTCTGTGACCTCCAGTGTCGGTGTGTCATTGTTCTGTGACCCCCAGTGTCAGTGTGTCATTGTTCTGTGACCCCCAGTGTCAGTGTGTCATTGTTCTGTGACCTCCAGTGTCAGTGTGTCATTGTTCTGGGACCCCCAGTGTCAGTGTGTCATTGTTCTGGGACCTCCAGTGTCAGTGTGTCATTGTTCTGGGACCCCCAGTGTCAGTGTGTCATTGTTCTGTGACCACAAGTGTCAGTGTGTCATTGTTCTGTGACCCCAAGTGTCAGTGTGTCATTGTTCTGGGACCTCCAGTGTCAGTGTGTCATTGTTCTGTGTCCCCCAGTGTCAGTGTGTCATTGTTCTGTGACCCCAAGTGTCAGTGTGTCATTGTTCTGTGACCCCCAGTGTCAGTGTGTCATTGTTCTGTGTCCCCCAGTGTCAGTGTGTCATTGTTCTGGGACCTCCAGTGTCAGTGTGTCATTGTTCTGGGACCACTAGTGTCAGTGTGTCATTGTTCTGTGTCCCCCAGTGTCATTGTGTCATTGTTCTGGGACCCCCAGTGTCAGTGTGTCATTGTTCTGTGACCCCCAGTGTCAGTGTGTCATTGTTCTGTGTCCCCCAGTGTCAGTGTGTCATTGTTCTGGGACCTCCAGTGTCAGTGTGTCATTGTTCTGGGACCACTAGTGTCAGTGTGTCATTGTTCTGTGTCCCCCAGTGTCATTGTGTCATTGTTCTGTGACCCCAAGTGTCAGTGTGTCATTGTTCTGGGACCCCCAGTGTCAGTGTGTCATTGTTCTGGGACCCCCAGTGTCAGTGTGTCATTGTTCTGTGACCCCAAGTGTCAGTGTGTCATTGTTCTGGGACCCCCCGTGTCAGTGTGTCATTGTTCTGTGACCCCAAGTGTCAGTGTGTCATTGTTCTGTGACCCCAAGTGTCAGTGTGTCATTGTTCTGGGACCCCCAGTGTCAGTGTGTCATTGTTCTGGGACCCCCAGTGTCAGTGTGTCATTGTTCTGTGACCCCAAGTGTCAGTGTGTCATTGTTCTGGGACCCCCAGTGTCAGTGTGTCATTGTTCTGTGACCCCAAGTGTCAGTGTGTCATTGTTCTGTGACCCCAAGTGTCAGTGTGTCATTGTTCTGTGACCCCAAGTGTCAGTGTGTCATTGTTCTAGGACCCCAGTATCAGTGTGTCATTGTTCTGGGACCCCAGTATCAGTGTGTCATTGTCCTGGGACCCCCAGTGTCAGTGTGTCATTGTTCTGTGTCCCCCAGTGTCAGTGTGTCATTGTTCTGGGACCCCCAGTGTCAGTGTGTCATTGTTCTGGGACCCCCAGAGTCAGTGTGTCATTGTTCTGGGACCCCCACTGTCAGTGTGTCATTGTTCTGTGACCCCAAGTGTCAGTGTGTCATTGTTCTGGGACCCCCCAAGTGTCAGTGTGTCATTGTTCTGTGACCCCAAGTGTCAGTGTGTCATTGTTCTGTGACCCCCAGTGTCAGTGTGTCATTGTTCTGTGACCCCCAGTGTCAGTGTGTCATTGTTCTGGGACCCCAAGTGTCAGTGTGTCATTGTTCTGGGACCCCAAGTGTCAGTGTGCCATTGTTCTGGGACCCCAGTATCAGTGTGTCATTGTTCTGGGACCCCCAGTGTCAGTGTGTCATTGTTCTGTGTCCCCCAGTGTCAGTGTGTCATTGTTCCGGGACCCCCAGTGTCAGTGTGTCATTGTTCTGTGACCCCCAGTGTCAGTGTGTCATTGTTCTGGGACCCCCAGTGTCAGTGTGTCATTGTTCTGGGACCCCCAGTGTCAGTGTGTCATTGTTCTGGGACCCCCAGTGTCAGTGTGTCATTGTTCTGGGACCCCCAGTGTCAGTGTGTCATTGTTCTGGGACCCCCAGTGTCAGTGTGTCATTGTTCTGGGACCCCTGAAGCGGAGGCCCCCAACAGAGTGTATTGCATATTTTACAGGGGCCCCACAACATCGTTCAGGGTTCCAGCTTGCAATATACTGAAAATTGCATCCAGCATACAAAACTAGAAGTGGTGAAATGATTATCACATATTTGACCAATCTGGGACATTTCCAGATATCAATCCTTTAAACCTGGTACTTACATTGTTACATGCATGAATGGTACCCTGCCTACACAGATGTAAAATTCCTATCAAATATTATTTATCCAATAACCCAAACTTAACAGAAAAACAAATTGAAACTATTTCCAATGATGTAATCAGTGGAGTTAATATATGAAGAGCAAGCATGCTGTGCATCGATACATCTACTTAACCCCCATCTCCTCCCTTTAGCTCGTCCTCCCTTCTCTCCTCTAGCCTCAACTGGCTCCTCTTGTGCCTGGTCTGTTTACCCTCCCTTAGGATGTAAGCTCGTATGAGCAGGGCCCCTCCCCTCCTGTCTCCTCACCGGTTCTTCCGCTCTGTCTTTACTGCACATGACTGGCCGGAGTTTCTGAAGTATTGGTACTTTTTGTTCATTGTTCTGTATGGTTCTGTATGTATAGTCTACTGTTAGTACTGTGTGCGGCGCTGCGGATACCTTGTGGCGCCTAACAAATAAATGATAATAATAATAATAATAATAATTGTGTCAAGATGACTTGGCGATTTCTGCTGTTTCTGAGGCTGAGTGTCAGGTGATTTGTCATGACTTAAAAACCATTCAGTCCTTGCAAAATAATGGAAGATGTATTTGTATAGTAAGAGTGATCCCAGCCTCTTCCTGATATTGTGGTGAATTAAGTACAAGCATTATTCCTGAGCCCCCCTCTCTACCACCTTATCTAGAATTCTGTTTATGTTTAAAACCTGAGCCTTGTTGATACCCGTTATGTACATAAATGTATTACTCATAACCCCCCTCATTTTCACTACTTTACTCCTAGCTGTAAATATTGAGTAGCAGGTATCACACGAAAGACCTATCCAATAAAGCACATTCTAAAGGTCATCAGTGAAAAAACTGGATCATCGATCAATAAGGCTCAGATCCTCGCTGCATCTTTATTTGCACAAGTAAATTAGCCAGAAGGACTATTTCAGGGTGCACGCCCACTTTTTGATCCCCCTGAAAAGCACAAACTATTTCTGCTAGTTCTGTTTTTGAACCACCCCCTTCATTTACTTGAACTTTTACACATTTATCCTAATATACTGCTCAGTTTATCTCATTTATGGATTAAATTAACCAAGAGAGTGAGGAGACATCAGGACTGTCTTTTTTACATGCTGCTCTTTTGTATATTTCAATCATTATATCGTTTGAACTGTGGCTAGAAACAAGCTTATCCACAAAGGTGCAACTTGAAGGCACAAACTGCAGCTTGTCAGAGGTGGGGGATTGATCAACTTTCAGGAAAAGGATGCAAAGCAGGGAACAACCCCCTAAGTGCGCCTCCTGCACCCCTTTCTCAATGCATCCAACTTCTACCGTCAGCATCCCACATACTGACCTGCAAATCTATGAGCCTCCCTGTAACAACGGGTGCATTTGTCCGAAAGTTGTTAGAGCATAAAACAGCATTTTGCACTTTTGCACGTTAGGTTATGAGCCTCTTCTTGATGTCAGCTGCCATCCATACAACATATACAACTGATCACTGACAACCAGAGAACCTCTATATCCTCCACCTGGACGCCCGTAGTGTAGTGCATACACACTCTGATAGGCAGCATTATTCCCCAGACACAGAACTCGTCTGGTTGGAGATGGCAGTGATCAGTGACAAAGACTTGGGTTAGAAAATCAGCAACTTACTTCCGCAATCATTGGGGTAAATTTGATTGGCCGCGAGGTGACGCAATGTTGCTCCGGAACACTCCGCGGAGACACATCGCATCAGAATTTTCACTAAAATCTCCGCTCATAGAGATGTGTGGAACAATGAGCGGAGATTCTGTACTGTATTGGCTGGCAATGTGCGCTGCTGGAAATCGAGGCGACGTTAATACGCGGCCAATTGAATTCCCTCCTTTCTGTCAGTAGATATAGTGATGTCATGACAAATATGCTCGCAGCTATCTGCTTGCTTAGTTTGTATTGTAATGTAATGTAAGCATCTCCCTGAGATTTCTCTGCTATTGTTAGCGTTGAATTTGTGGAACAACAATATGAAGAATTTCCATATTTTGGAACTATGATCATATGAACTTGTCTTAAAATGAACATATATACTTCAACAAGTTGTAATAGCAAATTCAATTAAAATAGAACAAAACAATTTATTCAAGTAATGTGACATTCATAGGAAAAAACATTTGTCTTAACGTCAGTGAGAGGGATGAAACATAATTCCTTTTCAGTAACTTCAGCTTGTTTGTATATATAGTTGTAGCCTAAAGGACTGAATAAATGGGCATAAAAAACCAGTCCACACGCAGAGGCACACACACCTCGGAAGCATCCATATCAGCAGCGTAAGTGCTGACATGACACGTGCTGCGCACAGAAGTGGATCCGTCATAAACCAGCGGGCATAACTACCAGAATCTGCATAGGCGCAGATATACGCTATGCAAACTGGTGCATATCTAATTCTGCACAGCCCTTAAGTGTATACATTAAAAATACATTAAAGCCGCTGGACAGAAAATAGCAGTAGATCACTACACTGGAAACATTACACACTTTACTGGTGGGAAACATTGAGGATGGAGGGGTTTGAGTACACAATGATCTGTCGGGGCAAAGAAAGGAAAACATGAAAAATATTTTATTTTTTTTGTCTACCTTAGTGTAACAGGTGAGTCTCCTGAGACAAATGACCTGGTGTGCCTGTTCTAGGGGGTGTACCTGGGCACATTGTCTGGCATTGGTGGCTGGGGTCAATCTGACCTTTCGTGGGGGTTCATATTACAGTCAGGACAAAGCAGATAAAAGGGAGAGTTACCGTCAGCCCAGGCTGTCAGCGACTCCTGACTAATATCTGGTCGCCAGTCTGCTCTACTGACTCAGATTCAGATCTATTCTCTCTCACTTTGGTGCTTTGACGCCCACAGAAAAAACCTAGACTTACACAACTGTTGTTGAGGGTGGTGAAGTTGTGAAATATCCTGTCCAGGGACTGTTTTTCTACATACTGATTGGAAATACTAGTATACATCTATATCTAACTATATATCTATATCTCCCTCTATCTCTCTCTCTATATATATATATATAAGCTTATGTTGGAAAAATATTCACATTGCCCCAGATTTATCATCTGATACCCTCTGTAGAATAAATGTGCACCACTAACATCGTGGATTTTATGTATGTATGAGAAGGACAAGTTGTGCCCATGACCCCTATGGTAGGGAATTCTAGCTTAAAGGAGCGCGGAAGACGCGAGTCTGTACTCCTATATAAATATAAGAAGTGCATGTCTCAGAATGTACGTATGAGTGCTCATGACATTTTAAAGAGCTAAGTTTCCAAAAACTCGGGAACATAAACATTGATTGTGATCTGGAGGGGTGAAGGAAGGTGGATTTTACATTAAGGACGGGTTTGTTTGTACCTACAGAGTTGCAGCCTTGCGTGAAAGGTGCGGGGGTACTATGAGCGTAGTGGCCTAGGGTGGTCTGAACCATTAATCAGGCCCTGAGCCCAGGAGAGGATACAAGTGTTCTTGGTCAGGAGGCAGCATTTGATGATGTTTGTGGCCAGGACTTCCTGCTAATTCTGTCTCTCCTGACTGACAGCATATATAATTACATCGGCTGGGGGTAATATTAAGTACAAATATACGCATCACATTTTTCAACAGCAAATAGCTGTGCTGTGGAATGATATACATAATCAAGTACTGTAGAATGTGGTGATGGGCTACTAAGTTCTATCCTCTATCTCAGTCAGGCCGAAGCAGTACTGAATTACAAGACTGCCAGAGACTAGATGACAATCAGCCTTACAGAGCAAATGTTAAGTAAGCAGGTAATACAATCAGTCAGATAGACACACACATGTACAGGAGGGGACTGGTAAAGAAAGTCTAATTAGATTGTGGAATAAAAGGAAAAATAAGCTAACAAATTAAACTAAATTCACCAAATACTTTGTACATTATTACAGCCTAACTAATGTGGAGAGGACTGCGTATTACACAGATCTATTCACTTACAAATGATCGTTAGTTACAGACAAGTGTTTTAAGAAAGACTGGATACAAATATAGAAGAAAAAAAAACCTACCGCTACAAAGTGCTGTAAATAAACTCATTCTTCTGATCTTCAACGTCCTATCTCAATTTGTAAAACATTTCAGCACCTGGAGCCAACGTACGAGCTTGTGTTAGTGTCAGACCACAGGACACAAACAACATGGATTAGACATGATCAAACACAAGTTCATACTGTATCAATGCAGCACAACTGAATACTCCGAAAATAGAAACACAAAAACGCTTTGTTCTGCAAAGCTGCGAAAACGCCGTTAAAGAATTGTTTTCCTAACGATGCCGGCATCCATTTTTTATACACTCCGTATTTATTAGGAAATGTTCAGCGTGCAACACAAAAACAATTGACAAACCAAGAGAGGAAGAAAACAAGAGGTGTAGTAAAGGATCGAAGGGGAAATTTGGGAGATGCAACAAACAGCATGTAAATCAATCATTGCAAATGATCACCTACACACATAAGCTGTGTGTTTACACTGGCAGTCCTCAGGAGATGCTGTGAGGGCTTGAAGACATGTACATATCATTATCAACATTTATTTATATAGCGCCAGCAAATTCCTTAGTGCTATACAATTGGGAACAAACATTTATAAAACAATACTGGGTAATACAAACAGACAGAGAGGTAAGAGGGCCCTGTTCACAAGCTTACAATCTATGGGACATATTTAAATTATGTTTAAATATGGCAATTGTATAGATAATGGCAGGTTCCAAGCTGCCCCCAGGTGACATAGTCTTAGAGAAGCTCATCTATAGACGTCCTGATAAGAAGTGTCAGCATAGTACATTCCGAGAGCCTGTTCTGTAGTGTGGTATCTACAATCATGCATTTCAGATCTCCCTCTGATACTGTTATGTTATAACAGGAGAGGGTGTAATGACACCTCCAATACTTCTCTATATAAAGCTTGGCTCATAGACTGCACAAGGGGCACTTTGGAGGTGATTAGTGATGATATTGCCCATTGCCGTCATAAGTAGACAGAAGCTTTATATCAGGCCTGTCCAACCTGTGGCCCTTCAGGTGTTGTGAAACTATAAGCCCCAGCATGCTTTGCCGGTAGACAACCAGTTGATAGCTGAAAGGGCATGCTGGGACTTGTAGTTTCACAACACCTGGAGGGTCGCAGGTTGGACAGGCCTGCTCTATATCTTCTGGAGGAGATTTTCTTGTCCTGTGGTTAACATCTGGTGGTAGATTTATCAAACCTTCTATAAAAGAAAATTGGAGGTGTTGCCCATAGCAACCAATCAAATTCTAGCTATTATTTTTTAGAATGTAGTAGTTAGATGATAGTTAGAGCCTGACTGGTTGCTATGGGCAACACCCCCACTTTTTTTTAAAAGATGATTTGATAAATCCACCCTTGAAATTGGACTGTGTATGGGCCCAAATATGGACTGTGCTTAGACTCCAACAGCAAAATATAATAAGGTAGTTTAAAGGCATTACGGAGTTCTACCAAAGTCAATTAAAGTGTAAGTATCACTTTACAATTAAAAATTCTGGTATAGTCTGTATGTTCTCCCCGTGTATGCGTGGGATTCCGTCGGGTGCTCGGGATTCCTCTCACACTTCAAAATCATACTAGTAGTATAATCATCTTCTGACAAAACAGACCCTAGTGTGTGTGCGTGGTAGGGAATTTAGACTGTAAGCTCCAATGGCACAGGTACTTATATGCATGGTAAATATTCTCTGTAGAGCGGTGCGGAATATGGTGATAACAGTAATATATATATATATATTATGATTTTGATATATGCATAGTTTGTACCTTGTTGAAGAAGTAAAAGAGTAAATGACCTTGGAAACAAAACAATACCCGTTCCCATGAAGTGCTCTGTACTTTTCTACTTGTTCCCCTAGTGGTGAAATCAGACACAAGTACCAAGTAGACTGTTAGTTTATTATTATGATTAGTACTATTGCCCAGGGATCAATATGTAGGAAACAAGTTTATGCAAATACTGCGACCGCCTTCAGACCTGACGATGATGAATAAAGCCTAAACCGGATGTCTGAGGTGTTTTGGCTGGTTTATCAGTATTTTGTTTCCTGTCGTATTATGTAGTATTGGTTGACACTTTCAATCTTACCACACCAGGTAAAAAGAAGGTAATTTCCATATGTGAAAAGTGCCCAGTCAGCAGTGTTACTGGCTGCAGCCTGAGACTGTGATAGACCGTGGGAGTGACCCTCTTGAAGTGGCTTCTCACCGGCGTCAGTGGAAATGTTAGCAAAGCGTGTGACTGCCTCTCCTGTTTCTTTCCCTCCTCCAGCCCAGATTGAAATCATCCCATGTAAAATCTGCGGAGACAAGTCCTCCGGAATCCACTACGGTGTTATAACGTGTGAAGGATGTAAGGTGAGAGATTGGGGACTATATATAAGATCTGTCAGCTCTCTGGGTTACTAAGTGCCATCCAAGGCCTCTACTTGATACAGGAGATACAGCACCTTCTCTAAGCATTACTGGTTATGTCAGAGAGCTGATACATTGTTAAAACAAAGTAATATATAAAACAATAACAGTAGCCCTGGGTGAAAAGTTATGATGTAGTGAATAGGGAGGGGGGGAATGTAAAAGTTAACGAATGTCTCTGTATTCCTCAGGGATTTTTCCGCAGAAGCCAACAGGGGAAATCGATCTATTCTTGCAGTCAGCAACAGAGTTGTCAGATTGACCGTTCCAGTAGGAACCGCTGCCAGCATTGCCGTCTGCAGAAGTGTCTGTCCCTGGGCATGTCACGTGATGGTGAGACACACCGCGGGGGAAACGTAGCGTGTAGTGTCAGCATTACATGGAGAGGGGGAGAGATGGGCAGAGTGACCCCTTTACCTAACACACATATACCAGGACACTGACTTATTAACTCTCTTTAGGATAACTATATAGCAAATCTATATGTACATGCAGAATATAAAAGTTCCCATTTCATTATAGGATTAAATATATTTCACATCTACTGTTATGTCACTTGTTATTATCCTCTGTAATTAGCTATTCCAAGTCCCCAATGACTCTCTCCTGTAGGCCACCAAAAAAGCCTGTCGTCAAGGGAAAACCACCATGATCAAGGCTTTATTCCAAATATCCTCAGTTTCAATATATATATATAATGGTATCTACATGGTAAATGCAGACTTTATTCATTACTTGACCAGTGTCATCCTTCCCGCACCTTCAAATCCATCTTTATGACACCATTTTGCTGATCCACTTTTATTTCCCAGCATCATTGCACCGCTGCTTCATTTTTATAAATCTTTATGTATCTTTCCTGCTGATTTCTCCATCAGGTTGTGAAACTTTCTTGTTTTGTTCTATTATGCAGACTTTCTCTGGATCTGCTCTTTTCCTCTTAACAGCTTATTGATTTATGGAAATTGCCACCACTTTACCAGATGCATGACCAGAGGTAAAACAGACTATCAACCTGATTCCTAAACAAGTTAAACTCTGTCCATCTTCTTCTGCATGTCCTCACACACACTGTGGTATCCAGAGGATACTTGTCTCAGTGTACAGTTCTTCATCGATACATTTTGGAGATTCTGCCCATCTGAAAACTCATCATCAGATTTATCTACACTGTAGAATGTTTTGGCAAACACACGTTTGTCTGTGGAAGTTTCGTGAGAAGAATAAGTTTCCCGGAAGCCGCCATCTTGTTCTCTAATTCTCATAACTCTTATTTTCCAGAGCCTCTTTGACGTTCTCCAAGTTCTCTTTTCTCCGATTTGTGTGGTCCAGCTGCTCAGACAGGTTCTCAAAATCTTTTAAATATTTTTGTTCGATCTCCTGGACTAGAGCTTCATATCTCTAAAAGATCTTTATGCTGTCGGTACCGCAAATATTCCACTTGCGCAACTTCAAATCTTGTTTACAGCAATTTATTCCTCCTGTCTCACAATTTTGAAAGTTTCAATGTCTTGCTCCCAAGACCTCAATTCTTCACATTGAGAGCTCCCTCTTGAACAGAACTTACCATCTTTTAATTGAGGGGTTCTATCTGGTCATACAACAACTGCTTGTCCAAGTCTTCTCAATGTGACTGGCTCTTGGACACCTTGTCCTTGAAGTTGGGATTCCAACTTCTGTGCTGCCTCTTCTGTTTTGATATGTCTGGTGGTAGCATTGGCCAACTGCTCCTTGGCAACCTGGAGAGCTTCAATATCAGCTGCATGAAGCATTAATTCACGCTCATACCTGTTCTGAGCCTCCGAGGCTATACTTGCTTCTGGACAATCCTATCTGGCTTTCTGATCATTGTTTACAGCAGTATTTGTTCTCGGATGAGCAGCTTTGCCTGAGTTGCAACACTTTTGGCTCCTTATTTTCAATAACTTTATACTTCTCATCCCGAAGCTCCTGAGACAGTTGCTTGTTGAGTCTTTCTAGTTCCACAATGTCTCCGATAGGCAGCAGGCCAAGGCCATAGTTTTTGTCCTCTTTACCACAATTTTTTTCATTATGTCATGTTCTTTAATGTTCAGGGTCATATGACTTTTCTCTAACTCATAATCCACAAGTTGTGCTTGTAAAGATTCGATTATAGATTCTTTTTTCTTTTAACATTAGAGTTTGATGGACCACTTTCTCCCATGCACACTCTGTTGCGCTCTGATGTCCCTTTATATATTCTCTTAGTGTTAGCATTTCATGTTCATATAACTTTCTACAGTATAGTTCAGTGGATTACAAACTTTTTCAGTTCAAGGCAGCCTTGGGGTCTCCAAAATTTTTTCAAGGCACCCCTAAGCCAAAATAATTACCAAGTAGTCTCCCGTCTTGCTTACCACTGGCCCTGGCCAAGGCACCCCAGGGAGCCCAGGCGCACAGTTTGGGAACCACTGGTTCAGTTCAATGTTTCACATTTCTCAATGTACTTGGTCAATAAAGGCCAGTTGTATTCTTTTCAAGCATTTGGGTTTACTCCGAATACCACAAAAGTCTTTAAATCAGAACAAACTCTTCCATTGTTACACAGTCCACTCCAGACAGAACCAGTACCACACTTTTAAGTGACCACAACATTTTTTAGATTAATTTTAATTTTGTGGTTTAAATGTTTGTTTTCTCGGAAACAACACTTGGCGTCTCAGCACATTATAAAGGGTCAGACTTCAGTCTTGGTTTTGTATTTCTCCACATGAAGACATTGATATACCTGTAGGCAATATTTCTCGTTTATGTTTGTTTCCAACATTTCTGTCTTGTAAACATTAATCGTCTGTTTGCTGACTCACTTCTTGAACCCTCACTATGAAGTGCGCAGATAGGACGCTTTATACTTTCTCTGAAGTGGCTTATAACACCACAAAACATAGTCTGTATACTGCTGGGGTCCCTCGTAAGACAGACTCTTTGGTTTCTATGTGAGGTCACACTACAGCCTCACACTAGACCCTCTGCACTCTTCGAGCTCCTTGCCTGCCACTTGTAGGTCTGTACTTGGGAATTGTTTGAATTCTGTGGGGGTAGGCCCGGCACCCCCAGGCCTGAACAGGTGGCTAACTAGAGCATCTTATTACCCCACACCCCCTCCACAGCTCACAACCACTGGGGTGAGCGACTGTGGGAGGAGGTCATTCATGATTCCATGATCCGAGCAGGGTCTTAGTCACACCTTCAAGATCCTCTTTCCCTAATCTGGTGGTTTTATCTTCCATGTCACCTGGCCTGTTACCACAATATATATATTTCACAAAAATGACAAACATACAGTATTTACTTATCCGTGTTTTGATACAATTTCTGGTACATTTTCATCAATACGTTTTATTAATAATTGTTGTCAACTTCAACACCATGGAAGCACCCTCTGTTTTTATTTTGTAGAATTGTGGAGATCAGTAAATTCTGGGTAAACTTTACACTTCTGTATGTCACTGACGAGTTGTTGCTGAAAATATGGAAATTAAAAAGGAAGGAAGGAAAAAGGAAGCTCAAAAATGTTCTTATAAACCCTTAATCAACTATTTGATGAATATCACACCATAATGTTCCTTTTAATAGGTAGATCATCAGGTCATCGTTCCCTGGCTCGGCTCCATGCTAGGACTTCTCTGACCAGGAAGTGCAATGTCCAGTCATAGCAATGAATTTCCCCGATGAAACACGTTGGATGAAATGCGTCGGAGGTGTTCTCCAGTTCATACATGTACAGACAGCCAATAACCAAAACAAAGATCGCATTGAGCATTGCATGTCCTGGACTGAGGTCTGATCAGAGAAGTCCCAGAGTGAAGTAGCACCAAGGTTCGCTCCCAGTGGTGATTCACCAGCTATGTGAACACATCTGATATCTATGTATAGTTTTAATTGGCATTAAGATCTTGACTTTTATAAATCGACTACACTACTGTGTGTCTATCTAGTTTTTACATTTATACAGGTATTGTATTTTAAGTTTATAGCGTTTACTTTCCTTTGTTAAACAGATGGGTCAATATTTTCTTCTAACCTCCTCAGAAAGATTCACCCCTGACTAGTTAATACACAAGCCAGAAAACAGACAACACTGACAAGACTTTTCTCTTCATGTCCTCTAGTAACAGTGTATCTGTTGACCAGCATATATTCTTTCACTAACCTCAAAAACCTACATAAATTAGGACACATCCGGTTGGCTCATGGAACCATCGTGAAGGCCCATTTGTAAATACTTTGTCTGGTGGGTGGAAACTGAGAGAAAGTGGGTCACCAATCTGTCCATAAACTGACCACATAGCCACACAAATAGATCTCTAAATGGGCACAGAATGTGCCCCACAGACGGCAGATGCTAATGTGTGAACGGCACAGGGGAATGATTATATCCCAGGCCATCAAACCCCAAGTCTCTGTCACAAGCCATGGAAGTAGCAGCTACAGCTCATGTACAACGGCATAGGGCTACTGGTGTGGGTAAGACCAGTCTCTACAGAAACCTGTCCAGAAGGTATAAGTTGGACACCTTTATTGCATGATCTTCCAGGTTGGTTCAGGTTAACAGAAGGTTCCCTGATAAGGAGTAATGTTATCATAGGTGCTGGACATTCACCTGTGCCTACAAATATCTGACAACTGCAAGCACAAGCTGCTAGATTATTGGGTTATTCTGCATTTGTGTACCTGACCTCGGCTTGCCTGTTGTGTATACTTGCCATTGCCTGTGATTCAAACATTGGCTGTGAATACATCTGCTGATTGCATCCTGCTCAGATACATGAATTAGCTCTGAAGTTGACTGCTACTTATCAAGATACTTATATAATATCAGACTTCAGCATGGAATTCTGATTGATGCTGTTGTTCCTGTAAAGTGGATATTAAGTGGGATTTTGACCTCTGACTTTGTGATAGCTAAGTGCTGGAAATAGCTGTGTTTCTATGTCTAAGCCTCTGACTGAAAATCCTTAATGCTGCTTCATGTGACTTTAGTTATACACTGCCGACTGCTGCATTAGTTGTTACATTGTATCCGGATGCCAATCTCCTCTCTGTTGCTTCACTATGTTCATATCAAGCTTACGCCTATGTTGTAACATTTGCTCAATAGGTTGCACCTACGCCCGCTAACAAAACCAGAAATCAGGCACTACTATTACCTACGTGATCTCCATCGTTGCAGATCGCTGGACTATACAATTTACCCTTGTGTACTGGTCTGCTTTTACCATCTATTTGCTATACGGCATCACTACCACTAGTGGGCGCATCCTCTGTATCTAGTAGCAGAGGCCACATGCCTTTAGGGTCTATACCATAGTGCTGCAATCTCTTACAGTCACACCATAACCTTCTTACTAAATGTGCGTCAGATAATAAATTATCAGCATTAGTCTTTTCATTACACTGAAGTAAAAAGAAAAACAAAACTCCATCAAATCCAACACTTCACAATTAAAACAAAATACATGTTTATGGAATATAATCAGCAGTCCAGTGGTGCTAGAAAGTTTGTGAACCCTTTAGTATTTACTGAATTCCTGCAAAAATGTAAACTGAAATGTTTTCAGATCTTCCTCTAGTTCATAAAAATAGATAAAGAGAACCCAATAAACTAAATAACTTGCAAAAGGGAATACAAAGGGAGTCAGGTCTGTTAATCAATGAGACGGCAATCAGATGTGAGTTTGGGTGGCCAATGATAATAAATAATTAAAAGAAATCCATACATTTTATAAATATTCTTTCCTTGCTGTTGTCCCTGTCTATTTTCCCTGCAGCTGTAAAGTTTGGTCGCATGTCTAAGAAGCAGAGGGATATTCTGCAAGCTGAAGTGCAGAAACTTCGCCTGAGGGAGCAAAAGGCTGAGGTTTCCGCCAGTCAGAGAAGCCCTGAACCCCAGGTTGAACAACCGTCCTCTACATCCCCTGAGCTGCCTCACACCATTCAGCATTCCGCATGGACCGGCCACGGTAGATGGGAATCTTCCTGCTCCTCTTGTCCTTGCTCAATGCCCAGAATGCAGTTACAGAGGAACCCAATTGTTCTTCACCCTCACATGCCAGAAAATACACAGACAGAAGCCACGCTTAGGAAGAGTTATCTCAGAGTTCAGCAGCTTCATACGGAGCATGTGAGACCAAATGTGCTCCAGAGTTTGGAACCGTACTGCAGCCTAAACTTTAGCAGCTGTCTTCCTCCAGAATGTATGGTATCAGCGGCAGAGCTGGGTGAGTGGGTTTGAGCCCAACGAGAAACTTCCAATGTCACACTTTCCTCAGTCTCACAAATATACTCAGTATATATATATATATATATATATATATATATATATATATATATATATATATATATATATATATATATATAGAACTTTGCTGAATTTCACCCAGCAGGTCCTCTTCGACCTCGCACAGTTAAGTCTTTCCTGCTATTATCTTTATCTCTCTTATCCTCAGAGCTTCTGATGCAGAACGTGGTGTTTGCGCACCAGGAGACATGCCAGTTCCGTCAAGAGAACCTGCAAGTATTGCGATGGGAAACGTTTTCACCAGAAGAGCTGGCTAACTTCCACCAAAAGGTAACCGCTAAACACGTTTCTTTTAGAGATTTCTATGCATGGTTTTCAAAATGCATAACAGTAACATAAGTATAAAACATCTTAAAGAGAAAAACGTGACTTCACAATCCCTTCATAATCAGTATTTTTGCGCTTGCTGATGCCATTGTTGTGAAATTGCTTTCCTTGCATATAACAACACAAATATTACAACGCTCCAGAATACTTCATCTCCACAAAGTCATTAATCACTGTCAGCAAACCTATGGGTATAAATAAAGAGGAACTGGAATATAGAGTCCATAAATGTCAAATGAAATAAATTTAAATGGTGAATAATAAACTGTACAGGTACCTAATATGAATCAGCTTATCCAGCATTCCCTCCTAGACCTCCTCAGTCAAAGAAGGAACATCCAGTTTCCTTTTGTTAGATTGGTGATCCCTGTATGAAACTAAATTGTGCTGCCAGAGCATGATGTATGAATACATGTGGAACGCAGATGGAGCCACGGTAAATCTGTCTTGGTCGTTGAATGACAGAAAAAACGTTTCCGAAAACAGTTGCCAGATATATCTGACACCATGTTGCACCTAGGATGTCAGGCACTGAGCAAATCCCTGAACCATGAAGGAGCATTTGGAAAAAAGGAGGAGGGGGGGAGATGGGGAAGAAGCAATTTGCTAAAGATTAATTATAATTAATTAGCAGTATTAGTGCTCGGATACTGAAAATAAAGCAGATTTAAAGGAATTGGCTAAACCCCCAAAGGATTTTGCTTCTACAGCTTCTAATTCCACAGCGGGATTATCCACATCTGGATGAACCAACCAATTCATGTACGCCAGTTCAGGTCTAAGATAGTATAGTATAAGCTTGGGGAGTCCCACTGAAACTGCAGGTTGGATCTGCCAAACTGTATTAGGAAGGTACATCATTTACCCAAAAAATTGAAAGACCAGAGAAAGGGTGCGATGATCAACGTTTGCATTTAGAAGCAGCGTTACCTACTTTATACCTGCTATATGCTGAAAGAATCTGACCAATATGGTGAGCAGTTCAAATCCCAGTGCAGAAGGCAGTGTAGAGAGTGAGAAAGCAATAAGTGCCTCTCTGAGGAGAAGAAGGAGCCAACATGTCAGACCACATACAGGCCATAGGGGTTTATACAGGAGTCTGTAAGGAGACTTAGAAGAATTTGAGACAAAACCACATCTGTCCAGGATGGACCACTCTAGGGTCAAAAGAATTGTACAAATCCAGGGCACCTATGACTCAGAAACCCACAGCATGTTTGAGCGGTTTCCCTGCAGAGGAACCTGGCAATGCCATCATCAATCTCTTCCATCTGGTTCATCTTGAGCAATCAGAATGGGGCACAAAGAGAAGAATGAAGATAGTTCTGCATCGGTATATGTACTACTAGTTGTATACAGCCCAAGGGTAGAGTTTATTTGTTTTGGAGATAATTAGTGAACCTGCAAGAATTATTTGTGTATGTCAGGTCTGAGACACTCACATATTGGAGCACAGATCTCCGCAGATACCAAACAGGTAGTTACTAGCATGTCTGTCTTTCTGCAGCCCATGGACCAGATGTGGGAACGTTGCGTGTGTCACGTTACGAATGCCATTCAGTACATTGTGGAATTTGCAAAGCGTCTCAGTGGCTTTATGGACCTGAATCCCAATGACCAGATTGTACTTCTGAAAGCAGGTAACAGAGGCCCCATTGTCACGGTGCCAACAGATGAGACTGAAGAGGGGGGGGGGGCACTTAGATAAACGCATTACAATAATGGCCTTTATGTACTAGTCAGTGTGCATCACAAGTACAGGAACTAAACATACTGCTAATGTGTTGTCTCCGAGTATTATATCACAGGTGTAAAACCATTGTTGTATAATCCTCACAGGACTCTTCTTCATATGTTCAGCACTATATAAACCTCACAGGTCTCTCCTTTACATGTACAGAACTATATAAATCATACATGTCACAGATCTCTTCAAGTGTGCAGACATTTTAAACCTCATTATCACATTTATAGTCATGTTATTATTCCTGCTGACATCTCATTTATATTTTCTAGGTGCGATGGAGTTGCTGC
Source organism: Mixophyes fleayi (assembly GCF_038048845.1). Lineage (NCBI taxonomy): Eukaryota > Metazoa > Chordata > Amphibia > Anura > Limnodynastidae > Mixophyes > Mixophyes fleayi. The sequence goes on along the minus strand of NC_134413.1, from coordinate 81,298,959 downwards.
TAATCAGGATGAGCCGGGCCTTTAACTGTTACAATAACACCATCTTTTTTGATGGCAAATATGCCCAACTGGAGGTCTTCCATGCCTTGGGTAAGACAGGGCAGGTAGCTAGGATTGTGTGTACTTTCTAGGACACTAGGTGCTGAAGAAACATTGCATTGTTGCTATAGCCTTGGATAAAGTGATGTAGCATCTAGATAATGTGAAGGAGTTTAGAGCTATATTGGATCAGTATCACAGGACAGACCTTCATAAATTGGGGGCAATGTATTTGAAAACCGCGGGCTAAAAGAAAGTGGGAAGATAAACTTGAGGAAAGTGTGGTGCACTAAAGGGCTTCCATTGTGCTTGCAGGGTGCGATGACCTCATCAATTCCATGTTCGACCTGTGCCAGTCTCTGTGTGCTCTCAACCTCTCTGAACACGAAATGGCCATCTTCAGCGCCATGACCCTGCTCGATCCCAGTAAGTTTATACCATAGGAGAATACACTAATTGAAAGTTATGACAACATTTTCAAATAAAGTTAATTTAAATAAGACATTGCCCAAGTCCTCCAGCATGACATTTTTCTGTCTTTGTAATACAATGTGAGGAAAAAAAACCCCCACAGAAGCCAATACAACTGCTCACTACAAGTGCCCGCTGTGTGGCATTAACAGCGCAGCCAATCACAAGTGTTTTTCAATACTGGCTGCTTGTTATTGGCCACCAGCTAAAGGAAGTCCTGGCTTCAGGTCACAGTCATTCAGCGCTAGGGCCTTCACAGTGAGTTGTAGTGGATTTTGATTCCAAAGACCAATGAATTTCCCATATTACAACAAAAAACAAAAAGAGAAAATTATATTCATACTACAAAGGTGAACAAGATTTTTCTGTGAGTATTTTATTCAATTCTTATTCAATACATTAATTTTTATTTATTTTTATGTATTTTGGCACCACATGTTCCAGTCATTGACTGTCAGTGCCTGCTGGAACATGTAGTTCTACAATAGCGGCAGCATTTATTTTATAGTGGGTATGAAACTTGAAGTTTTGCATCCAACTTTCCTGCTCAATCAACTGTTTTCAATAGAGGTCCGGCATTCAATTGGGTGAAACATCAGTAGCAGTAAGTAGAATGTTGTGCACAGAAAAGTGTGCTAGTTTTGGTGTAAGGCAAAAGTTCCCCTTGCGTTATATCCATCTCAGCTTCCACCTTGTGACAGACAAGGGTTACTGCAGCCTATAAAGTTGGATGCTTAAAGCAGCATTCCCAGTTCTTCCTCACTTGCTGTATGCAGATAGACAGAACACAATGCAGGATATATACATGTATGTGTGCAACATAAAGACCATCAGAATAATATATATATATATATATATATATATATATATATATATATATATATATATATATATATATATATACACACACAGTATTATAATATTTTGCTGTACATTCCTTAGAAAACTCCATAACAAATATCCCCCTTTCCTCAGGCCGCCCCTGGCTACAGGAGAAGCAGAAAGTGGAGACCCTTCATAGGAAGTTACACTTGGCCTTCAGACACCTACTTCGGAGGACCCATCGGGAGGGCATATTAACCAAGGTCAGAGAATCGCATGATAAAATTGTTGATAATCAAATCATCATCACATCTCAAAACATCTACATTGATAGTCCTAAGAATGATGACTTAATACACATTTCAAATGTTCTCTTTCAACTTAAAATGTACAAACATCAGTATATGTAAAAGCTTCACGTATATTCTCCATGTGTACATTGGTTTCCAAACCTCATAAGTTATATAGCACCGACAGTGTACATAGCACTGTACAAGACTGAGTTACAAACAAAAGGAAAAGGTATAGGTATTTGTTCCACATTAACAAGAGACAATTGGCGTTTACTGCCCCAAAAGTTTTCTAGGTCTCTTCTTGTGAGTGCAAGAATTTGTAGCATGCTCTGCATTACAATGTCACAGGATAATCATTAGATGAACATGTTTAATGTTTCCCATTTGTTTCCAGCTTCCACAAAAGGAAAGATTATCCGCCATCTGCCAGTTACACATGGAGAAACTGAACATCTTCAGACAGATGTACCTGGGCGTTGCCTGGGAGAGGTTCCCCCCGCTCTACAAGGAACTATTTATTTTAGAGCCTGAAAATTCCTGATTGACCTGGACATCCCATCCGGCTGACATCTAGCCACCTGCCGTCTCTCCAGTCACAGAGTCCTTCAGTTTGTCCCTACGTGACATCTTGTACCGGGGAATACCCATCCTTAGAGAAAACTTGTGTCAAACAGGAAGAGCTCTTAAACTCTTCTCCATCCCTTTCCCACCTATCCAGTAAAAAGATGTTTTTTTTATGTAAACTTTCAAATACTGGCATTAACCATTGGGCTAAGAAGAGTTGGCAGAAGCTACAATCTGAGGGGAGTATATTACAGTCTAGTACAGGGCTGGATAGGAGCCAGGTGGCTTTAATAGTTACTGCCGGACATTTCTAGGATCTTAGATTCTACTGGTGCTTAAAGCATTAACCAGGTAACCAGAGCGGCCTTACAAAAAGTAGTGGAATGATAAAGCAATAATGGCAGAGGGACCCTGACCGGGATACTGGAGAGTGTGAGGGGTCAGAGTATCACCCCCGCCTTGTAGGCTGGTATAATTTCACATATGTCATTGCACATTTGCTGCCACTATTTTATTTGGCTGTCTGACAATAAGCTATATGTGTCCTATTTTGTCTTCCTTTATTTTTATAATAAAATGAATTTCATGTACAAGTCACGTGAGCAGGATTCTTTTCTCACTGAAATATATTTCTTTAAAACGATGTATCACACACAGCAGATTTGGATGCAGTTACACTATCAAAGGCATCTGTAATATTGACAATAATAAGACCTATAACAGCAAGGTGTTTACAAGACGTACATCCAATTATATAGAGTCAGTGAAGAACATTACAGACACATGTACTTATTGCATACATCAGAACTTGTCACAATGGTGTTTATCTGCAATCAGTATTCTGTATCTCAACATGCAACATGATAATACTTCATTTAGAATCTGCAAAACATGTGCACAAAGCATAGTTCACTATATGCAGCTTATTTGGGTACATTCTACATACAATAGTGCATAGAGTGTTTCCGTGCAAACACTTTGCACAGCCATTTGCAGGACTGAGTCCTACCTATTATCACATCTGTCCACAGAACAACATTGACATTTTTCTCATAAAATACTACTTGCTAGAGCCTTATGTCCTCAGTAAGTCATGAAAGTGAAGGGATAAAACTTTCTTCCCCCTCTCCTGTAACTACCCTCACCTTGTCCTGCCTCCTGTTCCTGAGTGGCTACCTGCACTGCTCAGGTGTAACAAAGTAGGACGGACTTCGTTATCTGCCCCCCCCCCCCCTTCTTCATGCCACCTGCCACGGGCTCCCTAGCGACCATCCTCCCTTATCATTCTTCGGTGCCATTACTGCGCCTGCGATTCCTTTACACATGGGTCACATTTGTAAACTTTCATTTGTTTCTACATTGGCACTTGTGTGTCTAAGACTGAAAGCTCTCACGAGCCGGGCCTTCTCTGCCCTCTCTGCCCTCTGCCTCCTCGCTCAACCTCGTATGCCCTTGTTCTGTGTTAAGTTTTGCCAACTGGGAAGAACTTGGTTTTAATCTGTGGTTGTAGGTAAAAGTGACCTTTGTAGCCCAGCTTTGAATCTGAATAAGTCAATGATCTAAGGAGCGATGCTTTCAGAGGTGTAGAAAGAAGCAGGCAGGAGGTTAAACTATACGTGCCCGGTTCTTACACTTCCCTTGCGGAGGCGAGGTACGAAAAGAAGCGGTGGGCGTGGTCTGATGACGCCATTTGCGTCAATAAGTACCTGAAGCACGACGTATGATGATGCTAAGCATGCCTTTCCCCGCTTAGTGTTCACTAACATGGGTGTGATCATGGCACCACACCACCCACCCTGCAAACAGGTAAACTGGAGTCTGGGAAGTCACACAGAGTCTCCTGAACATTAAAGAAAAGTAGGTGCCAATGGGTTACAATTATCTCTCCTCTCAATAATGAATAAAAACTGTAAGACACATAATATCCACCCAATATAGAGGAAATCACTCTGATTACTATCAGTCACAGAAGCTTCTTGCAGCGGTCCCAGGATTTACATACAGAATATAGAGCCAGGACAGGGATCAGACCGGGTCTTGTCTCCAGTGTTTAGATGTCAGGTCGCACATCACTGAATCTCGGTGTGGTCCCTATGCATGTCTTCCCCTTTCAGTAAGGGCAGAGCACATTAAATATTAAGGACTTATAGGTGTAGCGTGTCTGTCTCAGTATGAAGCCTGCTCTCCAGATGTCTCCCACGAGCTCTTTCTGGCACTAATCACCATCCTGCAAATACATAAAGTCGACCCCCAGGATGAAGACAGAGAGGCAGCGAGGACGCCACTGCACAGGTAGGGCACATCAAGTACATTATGTGTGGGTGACAAACATCTGGGTCTGCAGATACCTACAGACGGCAGCACTGATCAGCAGTAGGAATACATGCTTCAAATTTATCTTTACAACATTAAGCCTGTACCCATCACAATAGATTTTAAAATCCCTACATTAACCTTAATAAGGCGCTAAAAATGGCGCTATGACGCTGTTTCTATACTTTGCGCTCATTGACTATTTAAATTGTGGTCTTTCTCACCTAGATTGGTGGGCCTGGTTATTCTCAGTTTATTTAATACTATCCTTCACTTGGGAAACACGTTATTGTGTCTTGATTAATCTTGGACTCACTATTGAACATAAGATCAACTGAAAATATACTTAACTGAACAAAACTTCCTGGAAACAGAGACAATAATTAGCTCAAGCTATACAGGAATTTGTAAACAACTAAAATGAAAAAAAAACAAAAAAAAACCCACAGAGATTTATATTCCCTACACCTCTAAGTAACACACGTATATGTAATGTTATAGGAGCTAAATTCCGCCATGATATAAGGAAGAAGAAATACAGTGTCCAAGCTGAGTCTCTGTGTTGCAGGAACATGAGTTTCAGAGCTATTTCCAGTTAATATTTACTAAATTTTTCCCCAAATCCAGGCAAACAAAGATAAACTGTTCTACTACCTCTCTGCAGATCATTGGTTCATATCCACATGTTAGGAATAATCTCTAGAGCTATGTAGGGAACACATTATAAATATTACTCTGAAATGCTAAATGTTAAAATGTACGGTAGACAAAGCTTAAGTGTAAACCCTGGATATCATGACTGGGTGGCTGAGCAATATAGACCATGAGATATTGGGATTAACATTCCCTGGGGTAAACTAGTTTTTTATTTCAGGTGTTGTCTAGTAGAACAGTGCAAATATTATTAGCTGTATGTTGTTCCTTGCCTGTGATCTCTGCACACTACAGATATCCCGCTGTGCACTGCTATAGACTCTGAGCCCCAAGGCTATTAAACAGAGCCATTAGATATATTTTTGTATGATGTCTTGTATTTAAAAGCACAAGGACAGGGCAAAGGTGCAGAGATATTACTTCTCAGACGTCCTGACTATCCATATAAAGACTGCGTGTCACTATTGTCACTGAACTAGCAGCTAATATACTTTAGTTTTTAATAACTTGTTCCACCTCTGGGTGCTCTTCCATCTTGTCCTTCTGCTTCCATAGAATGTAACCAGAGACATATTTGTCAAGACCGGGGTGGCATTTACTGTGTGTACTATATGCCTAAGAAATATCACTCAGGGATGGAATGGTTACAAGAGTACAACACCTCTGGTTCTCAATGAATACTTAGGGAACCATGATCTGAAGGGATGTGGAGGTATAAGAAGGTATAAGAAGGTATGTGGAGGGGGGATATGAAGGGATCTAGAGGGATCTAGAGGGATAAGAAGGGATGTAATAGGATGTTGATGGATAAGAAGGGATGTGGAAGGATAAAAAGGGATGTAATAGGATGTTGATTCATATGAAGGGATCTGGAGGGATAAGAAGGGATGTGGAGGGATAAGAAGGGATGTAATAGGATGTTGATGGATAAGAAGGGATGTGGAAGGATAAAAAGGGAGGTGGAGAGATAAGAAGGGATGTATTAGGATGTTGATGGAAAAGAAGGGATGTGGAAGGATGAAAAGGGATGTAATAGGATGTTGATTCATATGAAGGGATGTGGAGGGATAAGAATGGATGTCAAGGGATAAGAATGATGTATTAGGATGTTGATTGATTCAGAGGGATCTGGAGGGATAAGAAGGGATGTGGAGGGATAAGAATGATGTATTAGGATGTTGATGGATATGATGGGATGTGAAAAGATAAAAAGGGATGTGAAGGGATAAGAAGGGATGTATAGGGATAAGAAGGGATGTATTAGGATGTTGATTCATATGAAGGGATCTGGAGGGATAAGAAGGGATCTGGAGGTATAAGAAGGGATGTGGAGGGATAAGAAGGGATGTGGAGGGATAAGAAGGGATGTGGAGGGATAAGAAGGGATCTGGAGGGATAAGAAGGGATCTGGAGGTATAAGAAGGGATCTGGAGGGATAAGAAGGGATGTGGAGGGATAAGAAGGGATGTATTAGGAAGTTGATTCATATAAAGGGATCTGGAGCGATAAGAAGGGATGTGGAGGGATAAGAAGGGATGTGGAGGGATAAGAAGGGATGTGGGGGGATAAAAAGGGATGTAATAGGATGTTGATTGATTTGAAGGGATGTGGAGGGATAAGAAGGGATGTATTAGGATGTTGATGGACAAGAAGGGATGTGGAGGGATAAGAAGGGATGTATAGGGATAAGAAGGGATGTATTAGGATGTTGATTCATATGAAGGGATGTGGAGGGATAAGAAGGGATCTGGAGGTATAAGAAGGGATGTGGAGGGATAAGAAGGGATCTGGAGGTATAAGAAGGGATGTGGAGGGATAAGAAGGGATGTGGGGGGATAAAAAGGGATGTGGAGGGATAAGAAGGGATCTGGAGGGATAAGAAGGGATCTGGAGGGATAAGAAGGGATCTGGAGGTATAAGAAGGGATCTGGAGGTATAAGAAGGGAGGTGGAGGGATAAGAAGGGATCTGGAGGTATAAGAAGGGATCTGGAGGTATAAGAAGGGAGGTGGAGGGATAAGAAGGGAGGTGGAGGGATAAGAAGGGATGTGGAGGGATAAGAAGGGATGTATTAGGATGTTGATGGATAAGAAGGGATGTGGAGGGATAAGAAGGGATGTGGAGGGATAAGAAGGGATGTATTAGGATGTTGATTCATATGAAGGGATGTGGAGGGATAAGAAGGGATCTGGAGGTATAAGAAGGGATGTGGAGGGATAAGAAGGGATGTGGGGGGATAAAAAGGGATGTGGAGGGATAAGAAGGGATCTGGAGGGATAAGAAGGGATCTGGAGGTATAAGAAGGGATCTGGAGGTATAAGAAGGGATGTGGAGGGATAAGAAGGGATGTGGAGGGATAAGAAGGGATGTGGAGGGATAAGAAGGGATCTGGAGGGATAAGAAGGGATCTGGAGGTATAAGAAGGGATCTGGAGGTATAAGAAGGGATGTGGAGGGATAAGAAGGGATGTGGAGGGATAAGAAGGGATGTGGAGGGATAAGAAGGGATCTGGAGGGATAAGAAGGGATCTGGAGGTATAAGAAGGGATCTGGAGGGATAAGAAGGGATGTGGAGGGATAAGAAGGGATGTATTAGGAAGTTGATTCATATAAAGGGATCTGGAGCGATAAGAAGGGATGTGGAGGGATAAGAAGGGATGTGGAGGGATAAGAAGGGATGTGGAGGGATAAGAAGGGATGTATTAGGATGTTGATGGACAAGAAGGGATGTGGAAGGATAAAAAGGGATGTAATAGGATGTTGATTGATTTGAAGGGATGTGGAGGGATAAGAAGGGATGTATTAGGATGTTGATGGACAAGAAGGGATGTGGAGGGATAAGAAGGGATGTATTAGGATGTTGATGGACAAGAAGGGATGTGGAGGGATAAGAAGGGATGTGGAGGGATAAGAAGGGATGTAATCGGATGTTGATGGATATGAAGGGATGTGAAGGTTAACAGCATATTGAATAGACACACCACTTTTCGCACTGTCCTCTTTTCACGCACAATGGACATTTTTCACATTGATGCAAATGCATTCTGGGCACGAAATATTCAAACTCTATGTGTTGATATAAATATGAAACACATGTATATAATGGAGAGTGACTTAAGCTGGGACACACTACAGGTTTTTCACCTGATTACTGGGCCAATCATACGATAAACGACCGCTAGGTTGTACGCTCCCACGATCATGTTGTATCGTACTAAAGGACATTGTATCATTTGATTTGATTTTATAACCGGACTAAAACTATCTATAAACAATGGAAAGATGTAGAGCAAATTCTGAAGTGTGTACGCACTCACAACCAGCAGCTTGCTCCTATGTTAACCCCTTGATAAATAAAGAAAACACCTGCAATAATCATTTTCCGTAGAAAACAGCTGTTTTCAATATATTTTTGGGCAATCACAGTTCAATTATAGCCAGTGAGGACACAATCATGTGAAGTTTAGAAGCTCAACAGATAACTAAAAGTGTCACAGTAGTATCACTGCATGAAAAGTGTATATATGGAATACTGAATATGCTGACGCTATATAAATAAATGTCAATAACAATAATAATAATGATATATTGCAGTCTTTCTGGCTGCTGTGACTGGTCTCTGCTCAATCACTGCTCCCAATTCTACCAGATACTAGTAAAGAAATGGATGAACCTGGAATTGAGGAGACGAGTCCTGTATGTTACATAGACGCACTTATCTAGAGATGTCGGAGACATCACACAGCCAATCATATAACAGATCTGTCACAGGACTTGTCGTTTTCCTCCACAACACACCAAGCTGTTGTGGTGTCTAATGAAACACTCCGAGTTCTTGTTGTGTCTAATGAAAGGCACACCACTCGGATGTCTCCTTGTACTGAGAGTTGAAATGATACTCCAGACCTCTGCCTGACTCCCCGTCTCCTTTCCAGGGAGAAATCTGCTTTCTAGGCTGAGTGCTTGGCAGACAACCTCTTAGCACCTGGCCCTGTGTCCATCATCCACTAGTTATATGCATGTTACTTTCAGTAATTGTTCTGCAATACTGCATGGCGTAGCGTCTGTGTGTGTATTCTATGTAACTATTTAGTACAAGTTTTCTGGAGACACTTTCCTTCAAGGCCTGTGTCCATGGTATATTGCCATTTGAGTGGCACCTTGCATTAGTTATTAAACAGCCTTTGTAATGACGCAGTCTCTCTCCCTGGTATAATTGTGTGTGGCAGCTCTGACAATCAGACATATGGTCGGCTGATTCTTACTCACCGCTCATGCGAGCATGCTGGAAACCTCATCTACTCTTTTCATATTTTCCTGGGTACAGTCCTCTCGTGTGGCAGGCCATCTCCACCCGCTAGCCAGGATACCATAAAATTAGCAGATTAAATATTCAGCAGGAGGCACGCTAAGATTTCACTCCCATGGCATCAGGAACTCGGCTGACAAGAGGATTTCTGGGACTTTCTCTGCGGCTTCTGTGAAACAAAAGGGATCATTTGTCGTTAGTGGGTAAAACAAGCTATTAACCTCAAGTTAAGACAACAAGTGATAGAAATTGCCCCTGGTGTTGTTGCCTACATTCTAAGAGAGATTCCAAAGACCCTTTGGGATGAGTGATATTGTCTCTGAGGTTCCTGGGGCACTACAATTCCGATCATGATAGGATTATGGACTTTCATAGCATGATTTTATATTGCAAATACTGTTGTTCAATACATATTAACTTATAAAGGCTAGAGAATAAGAATGCATGGTGAGATTTGCATTTAACATGCAGAAAATAAATAATTGAATTCCACAGATAACCAATATTGACAACTGGCGATATTTTCAGGGATAAAAATTCTCTTTAAAATGTGGGACTATCCCTGTAAATTAGGACCAGTTGGGAACTATATAAGAGAAGTGTAAGGGGAATGAGGTTACTCCTGTGCACACCAGACCAAGGAGACAATCTATCAAAAAAGGTGAACTCATTGTCCAAACTAATACATACACTTGCGCTCCTCTTTTTTTTTGGACATTGGAATAATCCTCAACTTGAGTTCTAGCTTTTTCTCAAATGAGTGAAATCCCATGTCCTTTTTAGGACACAAAAAACACAATATACAACATAGTGCAATATGTCCTGAAGAAATGAATGACAATAAGTCCACCACCATATGGCAGATGCCTTCCTCTTTTCTCTGTGTAAATTAAAAGTGTAGATCAAGACACACCAGGTGATTCTAATTTCCGCTAATCCCCTACAGGGTATATGCTTACAGCCATCCATAGAATCATGCGCCTTCTCAAATCTCCTTATGGGTGCAGTTTTCTCACAAGTTCCTTGATATCAAATTCTCCCATCCATACATAAAGCAAAGGAGAAATGCAAAGAGGAAAGTGACCTTGTGCATTAATTTAGTATCCATCTCATCTCAGCTCTAGCCAAGGTGCTGGTCATATCTCTAATTTTCCAAGATTCCTCGACCAATTGTATCCCCCAAAAGTGTTTAATTTGTTCTGCTTTGCAGGAATGTACCATCTTAAAATGGTGGGATAGAGAATGAGTCTCCAATCCCTTCCTTATATTATAAACATGTTCCCTTAATCTAACTTTTAGGGGACGTGTGGTCTTGCCCACATAGATTTTTCCACATGTACATTGTATAATATAGATTACATTCCTGCTATTACACGTCATAAATTGATCAATTTTAAACCTATACCCATTAATTTCCAATAGAGTAGTTTTATTGGTAGCTTATTTACATACTGTACATGCCATACACATGCCACAACTATGGAATCGTTCTTATAGATCTCCTTGTGTCCTCTGGTAGACTGCTTCGTACCATTGTATCCTTGGATATTATATTTGGAGCCTTTCTATAAATAAAAAACGGCTTTTCCGGAATGATGCCTCCAATCACAGTATCCCCTTTTTAATAAATCTCAATATTTTGCAATATCTTCTCTACCTGTTTGTGATCTTTCGAAAATCGTGCTACAAAGGCTCACTCAAAATTGCACAATCGCCTATTTTTAAAGTCCTCCCCAGAGGTAAGAATGTTTTTTCTATCCAACTGCATAACCCTCTCTTCTGCCTTATTAACACTTTCAGCACTGTACTCTTCTCTTTAAATCTAACCTTCATTTCTAAGATTTGAGTCTTACATACATGTTCTGAACAATTCCTCTTCACTCTCTTCATTTGACCTAGGGGGAATATTTTCCAACCATATCCCATGGTGATTACTATCACGTTGGATGTAGCTGACTGTGTACGTGGGTTTTTCAGACGATTTTGTTTGAATAACTCTTTCCTTCACATACACTGTTATGTCTAAGAAATTGACATGTACTCAACTAAAGTCAAAAGTCAGCTCTATATTCAAGGTATTGCTATTTAAATGATGACAAAACTTATGGAGCTCTTCCTCTGTCCCCTTCTAGACAAAAAATACATCATCAATGTATCTGTACCAGGCCACCAGGTTGGCCCCAAAATCATGCCCCATACACTTAACTCCTCCCATTGGGCCATAAATATATCGGCATAGCTCAGGGCGAACCTGGTGCCCATGGTCGTGCCAACACACTGAGCGTAGTACTGCCCTTGAAACCTGAAATAACTATAGAACAAAATAAAAGTTGATCCCCTCTTTAAGGAAACTTTTCAGGCCCTCTGAATATGTGGATTTTTCCAATGACTTGGATATGGCCTCCACTCCCAAATAATGTTCTATAATGGTATAGAGGAATTTTACATCGGCCGTCACCAACATCAAATTTGACTGCCATTCAATTCTGGACAATTTCTCTAAAAAACATTTGGTGTCTCGGAGATATGACCTACTTGATTGAGCTAGCGGCTGTAAATAATGATCAATAATTTCGGACAAAATGAACTGTGGCCGACCCCCTGTGCCCGAGATAAGCCTATCCGGGGGTTTCCGCCTATCTTTGTGGATCTTGGGCAACATATACAGGACAGGAGTTTCGGGATACGGAATCATATTGAAGTCCAACAAATGTTTTTCTAACACATCCTCATTCACATACTTAGTCACAAGCGTTCTCAGCCCACTAATGATAGAAACTGTTGGATAATTTTTCAACTTTCTGTATGTATCTCCTGTATCGATATATAACGTAAGGGCATTAACCCCTGAAGGGTTAAATGCAGATTTTGAGATTAAATGGTTCCTATAATATAATATAACTTGTGGTAGAACATACTTTTATATAGGTTAATGACTATGTCTTCTATGGTATAATGTACTTTTATCTAAAATTGAATAGCCCGATGTAAGATCAATGTATACACATCATTGTGCATACATTTTCATATGATATGTGCGTTATGTGCTCATTAATTTTGGTTTATATTTATATATTATAGAATAACGGAAGCATGGTGATCTACAGAGAATAGAAAGATGTGTGTATACATAGGTCATTGTACACTTAGAGACCTAAGAGAACTTTGTTTTCTTGGAACAATAAAGTTGATTGAAACCAAACCTCTGTTCCATAAGACACTTCCGTGGACAATACCGTAAGCATGGGAGCGCAACGGTGATGTGAATGGATGGGCTGTATTCTCAGTGATGTCACTGGTAAGGTTGTATTCTCAGTGATGTCACTGGGTCTTAGTGACTGGATAGGTTGTATTCTCAGTGATGTCACTGGGTCTTAGTGAATGGAAAGGCTGCATTGTCAGTGATGTCACTAGTTCCTTGTGACTGGATAGGCTGCATTCTCAGTGACGTCACTGGTTCCTAGTGACTGGATAGGCTGCAGAGCTCTCAGTGATGTCACTAGTTCCTAGTGACTGGATAGGCTGCATTTTCAGTGATGTCACTGGTCCCTAGTGAATGGATAGGCTGCAGAGAATGGATAGGTTGCACTCTCAGTAACGTCATTGGTTCCTAGTGACTGGATAGGTTGCACTCTCAGTGACGTGACTGGTTCCTAGTGACTGGATAGACTGCATTCTCAGTGATGTCACTGGTCGCTAGTGAATGGATAGGCTGCAGAGCTCAGCGATGTCACTGGTTCCTAGTGACTGGATAGGCTGCAGAGCTCTCAGTGATGTCACTTGTTCCTAGTGACTGGATAGGCTGCAGAGCTCTCAGTGATGTCACTGGTCCCTAGTGAATGGATATGCTGCAGAGAATGGATAGGCTGCACTCTCAGTGATGTCACTGGTTCCTAGTGACTGGATAGGCTGCACTCTCAGTGATGTCACTGGTCCCTAGTGACTGGATAGGTTGCACTCTCAGTGACGTCACTGGTTCCTAGTGACTGGATAGGCTGCATGCTCAGTGATGTCACTGGTCCCTAGTGACTGGATAGGCTGCACTCTCAGTGATGTCACTGGTTCCTAGTGACTGGATAGGCTGCACTCTCAGTGATGTCACTGGTCCCTAGTGACTGGATAGACTGCACTCTCAGTGATGTCACTGGTCGCTAGTGAATGGATAGGCTGCAGAGCTCAGCGATGTCACTGGTTCCTAGTGAATGGATAGGCTGCACTCTCAGTGATGTCACTGGTCGCTAGTGAATGGATAGGCTGCAGAGCTCAGCGATGTCACTGGTTCCTAGTGAATGGATAGGCTGCACTGTTTAGTTTGGCACAGGGTTTGAATTAAGTGCTCTAAACAACTAAATGAGTGTTTAATACTGTAGATGAAAATCATGTACATAGGTTCTGTTCTGTCTACACTGATCTAGAGTTCTCCATACATATACTTATTTCTGCCTCTCTCTCATGAAAGTGTAACTTGTTTGTGCCATTCTCTTGTGAAAACACAATGGCTTTACCTGATAAATGCTTGTTCTACAAGTAGTCAAACATGCACAAACCAGAACATTATGAACAGCATTATCTCAAGAAAAAAAATTACAGCACAAAGTAAAACAACTTTCTTTTAATCTGTTGACAAACCTTTACGTGAATTTTTCTGCTTTTAGATAAACTGAAAGTATAACAGACATGAATCTAATTCTCTATAACAATTATACTCACAGGTCTGTGTCTCACATAGAACTGGAAGAAGATAACTGTACAGAATGACCATTCCGGATAAAACTCCTTCATTCTGTTCTTTGTGAAGATGGAAACAAGGAGACTAAAACCATCACTGAATCCACCGGTCTGGATTGTGTCTGTTGGAATCTTAGTCCGAATGTTGTGCTGCAGTTGCCCTCCGCCCTGTTACTGCCCTCCCAATGACAATACCACCTTGTGCAAGCACAGGTTCCTCAGCGTAGTTCCAGTAGAGATCCCCCTCTCATCCCATTTCTTGGACCTTAGTTATAACCGGATCAGAATGGTGCAGCACAGAGCCTTTTCACATCTGCAGGATCTGCAGGAGCTAGACTTGAGCCACAACCAGCTATCCCGTATAGATCCAGGAGCATTTAGCGATTTGCCAAACCTGCGCATCCTATTACTCCATCATAATCAGCTCAAACTGTTGCCTCCTGGAGTCTTTTCAGGTATGCCGTACCTGACGTGGCTAGATGTGCGGGCAAACCAGTTGGTCATTCTGCTGGATCAGACTTTCCGGGGGCTGCAGGAGCTTAGACACTTGGAGGTTGGAGACAACCCTCTTTTGTTTATATCTCCGGGAGCTTTCCTAGGGATGCCATTGCTGCAAAGATTGGGTTTGGAGAAAACCAAACTGGGGAGTATGCCTTCTCAGGCCCTCTTTACTCTTCCCCGACTTTCTGAACTACGCCTGGGAGGGGTCACCTGTACGATGCTGCGAGATCACTCATTTCCAGAGATGCCATTGCTGAGAGTATTAGATATGGACCATTGGCCCTCCCTTACCAATCTTGGGCCACTGAGTCTAGCTGAACTTAACCTTTCCTCCTTGTCACTAACCCAATGCAATCTAAGCTTGATACCAGAGGAAGCACTGCAATCTCAAATTCATCTCAGAAGATTGGACCTCTCTCAGAATCCAATTTCTGACCTTACAGAAAGGTGTTTCAGTGCTCTGAAAGACTTAGAAGAGCTACGATTATCTGGGGGAAGACTCCGCTCTATACCCTCAGGTTCCTTCCATGGTCTGGATTGCCTTCGTCTGCTGGACCTTTCAGATAATCCACTTCACTGGGTAGTAGAGGATGCCCTTCCTTCTCCAGGAGCCCTAGAGACTCTGTTGCTTTCTGGGACTAATTTATCATGTGACTGTCGTCTTTGCTGGCTACTGCATCAGAAAATTAATTTTGGAGGAAAGCCACCGTTCTGTGCAGCTCCTGCATCTCTACAAGGAATGATTATCCCAGATCATTCCCAGCTGTTATGCCCAGAGCTCTTTACCTGCCAACCTCCCAGGATAGTGGAACAAGGACCACGAGAGGTAAAAGTGACAGAAGGCGACAGTCTCACTATCGGCTGCAAGAGTCATGGCATACCTGAGCCCTCCACCAACTGGGTGCTGCCACAAGTACCATGGCCAGTAGGCACCAAACCAACAGAGCAAGATATTGCAGAGACAACAACAACCACAGAATTTCCTCAGTATAAGTCAATCTTCTCAGAGCAAGTGACGGAGTCCGTGTGGTCAGACTCTCAGAAATGGAGGACAATAAATGCACCAGTAATGACGATGTTTACAGAACGAGTAGAGGGGAGGATCACTGTTCTACCAGAAGGATCACTTCAGTTTCTCCCAGTGGAAGCAAAGGATGCTGGGGATTACCTCTGTCTGGCCAGTAACTTGGTCGGCAATGACTCTGCCTGGATTCACCTTGAAGTAACTCCATCTAATGGCAGTGCCCTTTTGCCTCCACTTCCTATACTACATAGTCATCTTCTCGTTGTTATCACTGCTGGGGGCATCCTGCCTTTCATCAGCTCTGTCACACTCTGCTTCATCTTCATTTTCCTGTGGAGCCGTGGACGTGGGAATATCAAGCACACAGCAAACATAGACTATATCCCCAGGACTAACCGAAGATCATCTCCGTCAGAGGACAATAAATTCACCATGAAACTCATCTGAGAGGTCAGCGCACAGCATAAAGGCCATACAATGACTTTCTACCAGACTCAATATGTGCAGCAAAGGGCGGTTTCTGGTGCAAAGTGACCCACGTGATTAAAGTGGTTATTCCTATTATCCGAAATAGCACTATAATATGACTCCAAGTAGGAGAGCTGAGGAATTTGTAAAGATGCTCGTTGCCCATAATGCAAATACTCTCTGGACACATTATTGATGTAATTAAATCGTATTGCTCCCCAGTAAAAAGACAAAGCATGCAACTTACAAATCCACTGATGAAAGATCTTAGTGGCATCAGTCAGATATCGCACCAGTTATTTAGATAAATTATATTGGTGTCCGACAGGCAGTATAGAATGTTTTTAAAGGTAATAATGATTTCAAATGACAAGCCTAATATATTTTGTATCTTATTGCTCACTTGACAGCATCTGCAGACAAATAATGTCATTATTTTAATGACAACCTGGGTAAAAAAAAAACTACAATATTCAGATCTCTACACTCCTCTAGTGGTGCTGTTTGGTAATGCATGGTGGTCTGTGTAATGTGTTCGACAATGGCACAGGCAATGTACAATGTATAGACAACTCCTACAGTATATTTATAAATCACAAAACGTGCCCTGGGCAAAAAAAAACCAATTCTAGTTATACCTCTGTAATGCTGAACTGCATGGTATGGAAACATCAAATGTATATTGATAATAACACCAGAATTGACCAGAACACCAGATAATATGACCAGGATTGTGAAGCAATACATTCTCCAATATATATGTAAATGTTTCGGGGACACTGAAGATATTTGATATATGGTCTGTGACATCTTTTCTATCCACAACATACTTTATTTCACTAATCTCAATGAAGTCAGTCAAACATAGTTAATGTACATAGTTAATGTAGTTAACCAAACATAGCTGGTAACAAGGAAGAATAGCTCACACTCATATACAAGTTCTGTAAAAGTATGGGGAGGGACAATGAGGGCACATGTCGGAGGACTGCCACTTTGGGGGGCCCAGCAGCAAGGAACGACAGACATTATTTAGCTATGTGACTTTGCCTTGCATAAGCAGAAAGCCAATAACTAGTCATCTATGTCACTGTAGAAACAGTATCAAAGCTCATTATGAACCAATAGGCGATAATGTGCTTTAGGGTGATGTCTAGGCTGACCAATAGGAGAGGAGCAAACTAAAAGTATATCCGGCTCTAAACATATGTGAGATGTGTCCCTAATTTGTACATTATGCCGTTTACTCCAGGGGGTAAATGTATCAAGCTGAGAGTTTTCCGGCGGGTTTGAAAAACCAATCAGATTCTAGTTATCATTTATTTAGTACATTCTACAAAATGACAGCTAGAATCTGATTGGTTGCTATAGGCAACATCTCCACTTTTCAAACCCACCGGAAAGCTCTCAGCTTGATACATTTACCCCCTGGTGTAATATATTTACTACCTCTCACATTTATTTCACAGTCTTCTCTATTCACTCACTGCACCAGGCTGTCTCTACATAAAGAGGTCACACTGTGCATTTCACAGTACAAGCCGGGAATGGTAGATCCACCAACAGGTGGGTGTATGTGTCCTCATCCAGAACAGGACATGAGATGGTACCAGCTGATGGTCAACTATAGATAGAAAGACAAGCCAGAGACCCATAACTCATGCTGAGATACTCTGCATAACATTACAGATCCAGGTGCACTTTTTGAGCACATCTTAAGCACCCCTCCATTTCTATGAATGGAATTGTAAAGACAAATGCTTATGATCGTTTGTCAAACATTCCAGTTATAGACATAGAAAATGAGGAATATCTAATTTAATTATTAAATACAAAGAGTGAACATTTAGTGAGCCTATATAATTGTTTAGGTAAAAAAAAAACACATATCCATCAGGTGTAACCTTTCATCCTCAGAAAATCCCAGTTAACCCAGAAAAAGTCAAACAGGCTCAATAAAGCGTAGTCCAATCTATTCTAAGAGAAAAAATCCCTTTATGACTGGCAATCAGACTACTCCCTGCACTAACATGCTATCATGTGTGTTTTTAATGCAATTAGCACTGCATGTTGTTTAACTAACATGAATCTACCTACAGTGTCCGTCGAGAACAGTTCTTGTGGGATTAATCCCAGCTTCACTGCTCTGACTTTAAAGAATCCTTTCTGAGACAAAAATCAAGAGGCTCGTTGAGACGTATGTCTGATTTAGTTGCACAATATACTCCTTTTTGTACTGTGCGTTCAGCTCAAACAACGCATGCATAAAGGCATTTCCAGATTTCTGGGCATTTTTCGCTTACGACTCCTCATGACTGTGAAGGCGAAACGGGGCAGGTGTAGCCAAGGGGAGGTGAGGACATGTTCCCGTAACTGTGACTCAAGTACTTGGGCCTGCAAGTTCATTTACTTTATATTATTATATAATTACATGTTATATTGAAGATACGACTTGCACATAACTGCACATTTCATATCTGCATCTGTCCCTGCGTATGGTGGAGGTGTAAATGTATCCAAATTGACTCGAGCCTCTAAATCTCTTCCACCCACAAGAGTCTTGATACTTCACAAGTTGCCAGAGAACGTCCTGCATTTACTTATACTCAGTGATTGTATACCCCTTATACACATCAATTCATTAAGGAACATAAATGGAGATACGTGACATATTTTGCACTAAATTACTCTGCGCATGCCCATAAATGGACTATACGCCAGTGTACACAAGTGTATGCAACTCATCGAGCACAAAGGACACTTCCGACAGCCTATGATTTCAGGGGCGGAACGGAGAGAGGACTGGGCGTAGGCACGTAGTCAATGTACAGTAAGGGCGTCTGATTCAAGCTTTGGGCATCTCTAGGGTACGTGTTTTTCTGTCCTATCACTTGTACCACCTACGGGTTGGGTGTAAGTGCCGATTACTAGTGATGACAGTCCCGTATGCATGCTATAACATGTGTTTGCAATCAAGAGCGACTGTAAAAATTTATTTTATGTACAGTAGGTAATACTAACATTCTGATTTATGTATTTCATTTTAAAAAAAAAAATTAAAAAATCTTTCATTTTTTATGTTGTTCATTAATGACTATATTATTAACAGATGACAATAATTGAATTTTTCTCTGTGCGATCTGTTGAAACTTTATATTCCACATATGTATTGTATGTATCCAGCAGTGTGTTGTGTTTGTCTTAATACAGCAAGTGATGTGCATGCAGGGCGTACTAACACCCGTATTCAACAAGAGACGTTTCCTCAGATCCGCTTCTAGGACGTGCACATAGCTGAAATAAACGTTCGT
The DNA here is from genome assembly GCF_038048845.1 of Mixophyes fleayi. NCBI lineage: Eukaryota > Metazoa > Chordata > Amphibia > Anura > Limnodynastidae > Mixophyes > Mixophyes fleayi. The sequence continues at coordinate 81,279,464 of NC_134413.1, read as the reverse complement.
TTTGTGTGTGCCTTAATGAATCAGTCCCCTTATCTGTACAAAGAAAGAAAAATTCCGTCGCACTGATTGCTGGGAGTTTGCCCAAATTCTTACTTTTTACAAAATTCCTCTAATTCAAGAAGTAACCAAAGAACAACGTAAACTCAATATGTGTAAAGAAGGACTAGAAAGTTGTTTTCAAACTAGGTGCACATGTTCTCCCGAGACCAATTGAATATAGTTATTAAGTGATTGTCATAAATATTAAAATATCATTTTTATTAACTTCATTAAAAACAAAATAGGATAAAAATAGCGAAATATAAGTGTTTAGTGAATATAAGTGAAAAAAGGGTGATAATAAAAATCGCTGGATGCACGCGCTTTATAGGTCCTAAATACCAGTATGATTGAGGGTAGCCTAAAATTCTAACATATAAATCCCTCTATAATAAGCTATGGAAGGCATAGCGAAACGCGGGTTGACATTATCGCTGCATGCACCCGGATCCATAGCTAATTAGAGGGATGTTAGAATCTAAGGCTCCTTAAGTCCAGAGCTAGTATGGAGCAATCAGGAAGCAGATAGCAATTCACTCCCCGCAATTGGCATGCTAAATAGGCAGCAATAAGATAAGTTGATCTGCTCACAGCTATATATATAGGGAGTAGACTGCCTTACAGGAGCATATTTTAGTTATTAACGGCTCATCACAATACAGGGATTTGGTTGCTTGAAAGGAGCCCAACCCAGCTTCTCTAACATAGACTACCTACCCTCAATCATACTGGTATTTAGGGCCTATAAAGCGCGTGCATCCAGCGATTTTTATTATTACCCTTTTTTCCCTTATATTCACTAAACACTTATATTTCACTATTTTTATCCTATTTTGTTTTTAATGAAGTTAATAAAAATTATATTTTAATATTTATGACAATTACTTAATAACTATATTCAATTGGTCTCAGAACATGTGCACCTAGTTCAAAAACAACTTTCTAGTCATTCTTTACCCTTATCTGTACAGTATTGGTTTTCACAGTTTACTGCTTCAGTGTTTTTAGACCTCTTTGTCAGATGTTGCTATGTTACACTGAAGTAAAACTACAAGCATTTCATAAGTGTCAAAGGCTTTTATTGACAATCACAATAAGTTTATGCAAAGAGTCAATATTTGTTGTGTTGACCCTTCTTTTTGAAGACGTCTGCAATTCGCCCTGGCATGTTGTCAACTTCTGGGCCACGTACTGGCTGATGGCCACCCGTTCTTCCTAATCAATGCTTAGAGTATGTCAGAATTTGTGGGTTTTTGTTTGTCCAGCTGCCTCATTAAGATTGACCACAAGTTCTCAATGGGATTAAGATTTGGGGAATTTCCTGGCTATGGACCCAAAATTTCAATGTTTTGATCCCTGAGCCACTTAGTTATCACTTTTGCCTTATGGCAAGGTGCTCCATTATACTGGAAAGAGCATTGTTCATCACCAAACTGTTCTTGGATGGTTGGGAGAAGTTGCTCTTGGAGGATGTTTTGGTGCCATTCTTTATTCATGGCTGTGTTCTTAGGCAAAATTGTGAGTGAGCCCACTCCCTTGGCTGAGACACAACCCCACACATGAATGGTCTCAGGATGCTTTACTGTTGGCATGACACAGGACTGATGGTAGCGCTCACCTTTCCTTCTGTGGACAAGCGTTTTTCCAGATGCCCCAAACAATCTGAAAGGGGATTCATCAGAGAAAATGACTTTACCCCGGTCCTCAGCAGTCCAATCCCTGTACCTTTTGCAGAATATCAGTCTGTGCCATTATTTTTTCTAGAGAGAAGTGGCTACTTTGCTGGCCTTCTTGACACCAGGCCATTCTCCAAAAGTCTTCTCCTCACTGTGCGTGCAGATGAACTCACACCTGCCTGCTGCCATTCCTGAGCAAGCTCTGCACTGGTGGTGTCCTGATCCCACAGCTGAATCAACTTTAGGAGATGGTCCAGGCGCTTGCTGGACGTTCTTGGGCACCCCGAAGCCTTCTTCACAACTATTGAACCTCTCTCCTTGAAGTTCTTGATGATCCGATAAATGGTTGATTTAGGTGCAATCTTACTAGCAGCAATATCCTTGCCTGTGAAGCTCTTTTTGTGCAAAGCAATGATGACTGCATGTTTCCTTGCAGATAACCATGGTTAACAGAGAAAGAACAATGATTTCAAGCACCAATCTCCTTTTAAAGCTTCCAGTCTGTTATTGTAACTCAATCAGCATGACAGAGTGATCTCCAGCCTTGTCCTCGTCAACACTCTCACCTGTGTTAACAAGAGAATCACTGACCTGAGGTCAGCTGGTCCTTCTGTGGCAGGGCTGAAATGCAGTGGAAATGTTGTTTTTTGGATAAAGTTCATTGTCATGGCAAGGAGGGACTTTGAAATTAATTGCAATTCATCTGATCACTCTTTATTATATTCTGAAGTATATGCAAATTGCCATCATAAAAACTGAGGCAGCAGACTGTGAAAAATAATATTTGTGTCATTCTCAAAACTTTTGGCCATTAATGTAGTGTAAATAAACCTATCTCCAACAGTCTTTCCTTGTGAGCTCTTTATCAATTTAGATGCCCTCCTCTGCGTATTTATGGCGATGCCTCATCAGTGTTTTAAAAATGGGGTGGAATGATACCTTTCTCTTAAGCCGATGCCCCATTTAATACAAGTTAATATCCCAGATGGCGCAGTTTTCCTCATATGCGGTTTCTAAATTTATAATCTATAATAATACCCAGATTCTTCTCCATCTTATCCTATAGTGCAGGCCTGGCCAACCTGCGGCTCACCAGGTATTGTAAAACTACAAGCCCCAGCATGCTTTGCCAGTAGATATGCAGACGATAGGTGGTAGGACATGCTGGGACTTGTAGTTTCACAACGCCAGGAGAGCCGTAGGTTGGCCAGACCTGCTCTAGTGTTCTGCCTAAGGTGTAATTTATAAAGAAATGAAACAGCATCGGTTCCAAGACAGAACTATGGGATATGTTACATCATAGTCCTTCTGTAACAAAACATCTGCGGTATGCCTGTACACGGTTGCCGGTGTATTACACTCCATACCGCTCTCTCACTCTGACGCTTGAGATATGTTGTGATTTATATGCCAGAGAAAGAAAAAAGATGATCAATCCGCTCTAAGGTAAGGACAAACCTCAATAGATATCATATGTTATATGAGGGGGTGCTCCCTAAACTAGACGAATCTAGAACATAAAAGTAATCAATTGATGATAGACATCAACTGAAAAAGGTAGTGTGTGGGGCCCTCCTGTCCATGAAGGTTTTATAAAATCAACTTTATTAATAATTTTTATTAAAAATTAGGCAAATATCGGATATCAGACTAGGCGAATTTATTAAAAGAATATAGAAGTGCAAAAGATTAGAAATTGGTGTGCAAAGATAAATAAAATAGACCCCTAAAGGGAGCCGGTAATAATGTAATTTATTTGAAGAATTACTGAATTTGTTGACTAGAGAAATAACCGAGTCAATAGTAATTGATTCTAATAGTCAGAATAATGCACCGTAAACCAAAATTAGCTCATATATTGGATTTCGTTGGAATACTCCTTTCCAAATTATGCAAATATTATTATATCAATTAGGGATAACTGTCAACTCCCCACAATTCTGAATATCAATGTATATGCATATATAGCGTGATTTATATGCCCGAAGGAGCCATTTAAATTCTGTACCTGAATAGTAATAGGAAAATGAATATTCTTCAAACAGCATAGTAGGATAATAAAACAGGGATGATGTATAAAGGCATTATCCCATAAAACGCTATCAGAGAAGAGGGACAGGCTAAACGCCAGATCTGTAGATAGCAGATGGATGACTTGTGTTATACTCAGAGATACCTGAAAACGATGGTAAACGTGTCACTAAAACACAAATCTTCCTCTTCTCCCAAGATTTCCGACCCCTTCACACAGGGCATCACTAGAAGAGATAGTGGAGAGATATTCTGTCAGTACAAGGGGTTAATGGTGATATTAATGGTGATATTGTGCCAGTTACAGGGTTAATGGAGACTATTCTGTCGATAAAGGGGTTAATAGTGAGATATTTTGGCAGTAAAGGGTTAATATCGGGATATTGTCAGTAAAACGGTTAATAGTGATATATTATGTCAGTAAAATGTTAATAGAAAGATACTGTCACTAAAAGGGTCAATTAATTCTGATAAATTCTGTCAATAAAGGGGTTAATATTGAGAAATTTACAGTAAAAGCTAAAATTAAGATATTCTGTCAGTATAACAGGTAATAGTGATATATTATGTCAGTATAACAGGTAATAGTGATATATTATGTCAGTATAACAGGTAATAGTGATATATTATGTCAGTATAACAGGTAATAGTGATATATTATGTCAGTATAACAGGTAATAGTGATATATTATGTCAGTATAACAGGTAATAGTGATATATTATGTCAGTATAACAGGTAATAGTGATATATTATGTCAGTATAACAGGTAATAGTGATATATGATGTCAGTATAACAGGTAACAGTGATATATTATGTCAGTATAACAGGTAATAGTGATATATTATGTCAGTATAACGGGTAATAGTGATATATTATGTCAGTATAACGGGTAATAGTGATATATTATGTCAGTATAACAGGTAATAGTGATATATTATGTCAGTATAACGGGTAATAGTGATATATTATGTCAGTATAACGGGTAATAGTGATATATTATGTCAGTATAACAGGTAATAGTGATATATTATGTCAGTATAACAGGTAATAGTGATATATGATGTCAGTATAACAGGTAATAGTGATATATTATGTCAGTATAACAGGTAATAGTGATATATTATGTCAGTATAACAGGTAATAGTGATATATTATGTCAGTATAACAGGTAATAGTGATATATTATGTCAGTATAACAGGTAATAGTGATATATTATGTCAGTATAACAGGTAATAGTGATATATTATGTCAGTATAACAGGTAATAGTGATATATTATGTCAGTATAACAGGTAATAGTGATATATTATGTCAGTATAACAGGTAATAGTGATATATTCTGTCAGTATAACAGGTAATAGTGATATATTCTGTCAGTATAACAGGTAATAGTGATATATTATGTCAGTATAACAGGTAATAGTGATATATTATGTCAGTATAACAGGTAATAGTGATATATTATGTCAGTATAACAGGTAATACTGATATATTATGTCAGTATAACAGGTAATAGTGATATATGATGTCAGTATAACAGGTAATAGTGATATATGATGTCAGTATAACGGGTAATAGTGATATATTCTGTCAGTATAACAGGTAATAGTGATATATTATGTCAGTATAACAGGTAATAGTGATATATTATGTCAGTATAACAGGTAATAGTGATATATTATGTCAGTATAACAGGTAATAGTGATATATTCTGTCAGTATAACAGGTAATAGTGATATATGATGTCAGTATAACAGGTAATAGTGATATATTATGTCAGTATAACAGGTAATAGTGATATATGATGTCAGTATAACAGGTAATAGTGATATATTATGTCAGTATAACAGGTAATAGTGATATATTATGTCAGTATAACAGGTAATAGTGATATATTATGTCAGTATAACAGGTAATAGTGATATATGATGTCAGTATAACGGGTAATAGTGATATATTATGTCAGTATAACGGGTAATAGTGATATATTATGTCAGTATAACAGGTAATAGTGATATATTATGTAATAGTGATATATTCTGTCAGTATAACAGGTAATAGTGATATATGATGTCAGTATAACAGGTAATAGTGATATATTATGTAATAGTGATATATTCTGTCAGTATAACAGGTAATAGTGATATATTATGTCAGTATAACAGGTAATAGTGATATATTATGTAATAGTGATATATTCTGTCAGTATAACAGGTAATAGTGATATATTATGTCAGTATAACAGGTAATAGTGATATATTATGTCAGTATAACAGGTAATAGTGATATATGATGTCAGTATAACAGGTAATAGTGATATATTATGTCAGTATAACAGGTAATAGTGATATATTATGTCAGTATAACGGGTAATAGTGATATATTATGTCAGTATAACGGGTAATAGTGATATATTATGTAATATTGAGATATTATGTCAGATACCATCAGAACAGTTTGAATCCGCGCTGAGAAGTGACATCTCCTGACTGACAGCAGCGGGAACCAATCACATCGCGCCTCATGTGCCAGGTTGTCAGGCAGATGGAGCCACGCCCGCGGCCCTCTCTATTGGCGGCGCTTACCGCCTCTCCGCCAATCAGAAATCACAGAGTCGTGTATCCATCTGACGTGACGTCACTCAGACCGGCTGGGGGAAAAGACAGTGTATAAGGTGAGTGTGTGGTGCTGGCAGGAGGCGTTCCCATAGCAACGGGGGCTCAGCCCTGTTCCCTGCAGTGTTGCCCACATGCCCCCCAGATACCCAGCCTGGCACAGCCTCAATGGAGCCCTAACTAGCAGTGCTGGACATGGGGCTCTGATGTATGTGACACAGGACACCCACAAATAATAATATTATGTATTTATATATAGATATCTGCAATCTGTGCATTTAGTAGCCTCCTTCAACCTGCATGACTACACCAGCTCTGCACCTTGTCATGGTAATGATGATGAATGCACAGTTTGCAGCACTAGATACAGATATAAGAGCATAGGCAAACCGAGGGGGGTTTCCTAGTCCCTGGAAACCCCCCTCCAAGCCTGGGGCACTGTATAATTGAGGTGGCTGGACCCTGCTCCCTCTTCACACGGCTCTGCTTGAAAAGGGAGAGCTGCGTGCACCTAGCAGTAGTGCACGCAGCATTGCCCATGTATATTATGGGGATAGGAAGAGTTGGAGAGCAGCCAAGCACTGTATAATATTATAGCCACAACCCCATGCATGCTGGTCACGTCCACTGGTGGTGTGGAAACCCCCCTCTACAAATCCTGCGTTTGCCCCTGAAGAGGGGTAATGTCCTGCTCTATTTCTCATCTTTAAGTCACCCTTTCACTACCTGAGAAAGAAGCATTTAGTAATATCAATAAATCCCTAAAATGTCAAACTACCAGATATATAACCCCATTCAATACAATGATGTCCAATTAGACCAGGGGCAAACTTTTTAAGGAAAAGTATGTAAAAAAGTAAATAATTAGTCTCCTGGACAAAACCATGTTACAATGCAAGGGGTGCAAATGAGTTTTCTGTTTTGCACATAAGTTAAATACTGTCTGTTTTTTCATGTAGCGCAGAAAGACTTGATAGCTTAGGCTAGGTACACACTGAAGAATTTTGTTACCGACGTGTTATCTCAAACGATTGTACCTAGGACTGAAGGTCCGATCAGTCTGACGATTCATCCATACACACTGACACGATTTACCTTCCGATCCATAGGCAAACCGAGGGGGTTTTCTAGTGCCTGGAAACCCCCCTCCAAGCCTGGGGCACTGTATAATTGAGGGGGCTGGAACCTGCCTCTGCTTCACATGGCTCTGCTTGAAAAGGGAGAGCTGCACCTAACAGTAGTGCACGCAGCATTGTCCATGTATATTATGGGGATAGGAAGAGTTGGAGAGCAGCCAAGCACTGTCTAATATTATAGCCACGCCCCCATGTATGCTGGTCACGCCCACTGGCGGCGTGGTGTTGAAACCCCCCTCTACAAATCCTGCGTTTGCCCCTGAGATCTGTGCTCTTCATCTGGTCCTTTAGTCTCACTAACTATAATCGCCTTGCTATAGCCATCTACATGTCCTAACGAATCTCGTTAGCTTCTGTAACTCTGAAACGGAACATTCTGTCTCAGAACCAACAAATGAATTATTCCTTCTACAGCGCTCTCTGCATTTATTCACCAGGACATTCATCGCTAGCATCGGCTGACAAGAGCCCGACTCTGTAAACGCTATGGAGATCGTGACCATGATGAGTGTATACACACTACATGATTGGTCGGTAAATATTAAACAGTACGACCGACCAAATGGAACGGTGATCGGCACTTTGGGACGACTTTCGACCATCGTGTCACTAAACACACTAACCCGACTTCCGACCGAATGGTCGTATGTCGGCTGATTTGCCCGATTATTGGACGAAAACGCTCCAGTGTGTACCCAGCCTTATTGTTACTTGTATATCTCAGGGGTACGTATACCCGATTGTCGTGCGTTTTAAACCAAACGCACTTTGCGAGCAGTAAGCGCCTCTTCATGGATCAGGCCCATTATCCTGATCTGTAGGTGCCGTTCTCTCTTTGTAGAACCAGATAACGATGTCTTTACCCTACAAATAAAACAGACCATAATAACCCAGCCACACTTGTGTACAATCTTACAAACAGTATTTATTACTGAAATGCCAATTACAAGCCCTTACAATGGGTAGAAATATCTGTGCCGGACGCGGCTCCGAATCCCATTGAGAAGTCTCTTTGTGTCGGGACAATAATGAAGATATTCCCGGTTCATCAGCATAAATCTGTGAGGACCAGCGTGGTCTGTGGGTGGTCTCCTCACAGTCCTATGGTGATAGCGTTGGCTGTCTGTGTTTACTTGTAGTACAAAGACACCGTTATCTGGTTACACTTGGTGCAACAAAGACAGAGATTGGCTGTAAAGAGTTCATCTACAGATAAGCAGAATATCTGTAATACATGTAATGCTTGTAATCAGATAATTATTAATGGAGTTTAAGGTATTACACTATGAGCGCCCTATTCTTTGATTGGAGGGATAATCTATTGTGTGATCACTATGAGCATCAGGTGGATAATGAGATCACTCTGTTGCTGGACTTGTTCACAGATATACTTCTATGTGTCCTGAATGGGTCACACACATGGATCAGACGCAGAAGGTCAGGGGCCGGCCCCATAGTGGGCCACCTTGGGCTGGGTCACTGGGCCACCTTGGGCTGGGTCACTGGGCCACCTTGGGCTGGGTCACTGGGACACCTTAGGCTGGGTCACTGGGCCACCTTGGGCTGGGTCACTGGGCCACCTGCATTAATTTACCTTTGAAATGTTCCTAATAGGCTGAGCTGAGTCTCTACACCCACCATACATAAGGAAAGAAGTGGTACTGTGTATTGTTGTTCATATATACTGAGAGCTACGCCCTCCATACATAAGGAAAGAAGTGGTACTGTGTATTGTTGTTCATATATACTGAGAGCTACACCCACCATACATAAGGAAAGAAGTGGTACTGTGTATTGTTGTTCATATATACTGAGAGCTACGCCCACCATACATAAGGAAAGAAGTGGTACTGTGTATTGTTGTTCATATATACTGAGAGCTACACCCACCATACATAAGGAAAGAAGTGGTACTGTGTATTGTTGTTCATATATACTGAGAGCTACGCCCTCCATACATAAGGAAAGAAGTGGTACTGTGTATTGTTGTTCATATATACTGAGAGCTACGTCCTCCATACATAAGGAAAGAAGTTGTACTGTGTATTGTTGTTCATATATACTGAGAGCTACACCCACCATACATAAGGAAAGAAGTGGTACTGTGTATTGTTGTTCATATATACTGAGAGCTACGCCCACCATACATAAGGAAAGAAGTGGTACTGTGTATTGTTGTTCATATATACTGAGAGCTACACCCACCATACATAAGGAAAGAAGTTGTACTGTGTATTGTTGTTCATATATACTGAGAGCTACACCCACCATACATAAGGAAAGAAGTGGTACTGTCTATTGTTGTTCATATATACTGAGAGCTACGTCCTCCATACATAATGAAAGAAGTTGTACTGTGCATTGTTGTTCATATATACTGAGAGCTACGTCCTCCATACATAATGAAGGACGTGGTACTGTGTATTGTTGTTCATATATACTGAGAGCTACGCCCTCCATACATAATGAAAGAAGTGGTACTGTGTATTGTTGTTCATATATACTGAGAGCTACGTCCTCCATACATAATGAAGGACGTGGTACTGTGTATTGTTGTTCATATATACTGAGAGCTACACCCACCATACATAAGGAAAGAAGTGGTACTGTGTATTGTTGTTCATATATACTGAGAGCTACACCCACCATACATAAGGAAAGAAGTGGTACTGTGTATTGTTGTTCATATATACTGAGAGCTACACCCACCATACATAAGGAAAGAAGTGGTACTGTGTATTGTTGTTCATATATACTGAGAGCTACACCCACCATACATAAGGAAAGAAGTGGTACTGTGTATTGTTGTTCATATATACTGAGAGCTACGTCCTCCATACATAAGGAAAGAAGTGGTACTGTGTATTGTTGTTCATATATACTGAGAGCTACGCCCTCCATACATAAGGAAAGAAGTTGTACTGTGTATTGTTGTTCATATATACTGAGAGCTACACCCACCATACATAAGGAAAGAAGTGGTACTGTGTATTGTTGTTCATATATACTGAGAGCTACACCCACCATACATAAGGAAAGAAGTTGTACTGTGTATTGTTGTTCATATATACTGAGAGCTACACCCACCATACATAAGGAAAGAAGTGGTACTGTGTATTGTTGTTCATATATACTGAGAGCTACGTCCTCCATACATAATGAAAGAAGTTGTACTGTGCATTGTTGTTCATATATACTGAGAGCTACGCCCTCCATAAATAAGGAAAGAAGTGGTACTGTGTATTGTTGTTCATATATACTGAGAGCTACGTCCTCCATACATAATGAAGGACGTGGTACTGTGTATTGTTGTTCATATATACTGAGAGCTACGCCCTCCATACATAATGAAAGAAGTGGTACTGTGTATTGTTGTTCATATATACTGAGAGCTACGTCCTCCATACATAATGAAGGACGTGGTACTGTGTATTGTTGTTCATATATACTGAGAGCTACGCCCTCCATACATAATGAAAGAAGTGGTACTGTGTATTGTTGTTCATATATACTGAGAGCTACGCCCTCCATACATAATGAAAGAAGTGGTACTGTGTATTGTTGTTCATATATACTGAGAGCTACGCCCTCCATACATAAGGAAAGAAGTGGTACTGTGCATTGTTGTGCATATATACTGAGAGCTACACCCACCATACATAAGGAAAGAAGTTGTACTGTGTATTGTTGTTCATATATACTGAGAGCTACACCCACCATACATAAGGAAAGAAGTGGTACTGTGTATTGTTGTGCATATATACTGAGAGCTACGCCCTCCATACATAATGAAAGAAGTGGTACTGTGTATTGTTGTTCATATATACTGAGAGCTACGCCCTCCATACATAATGAAGGACGTGGTACTGTGTATTGTTGTTCATATATACTGAGAGCTACGCCCTCCATACATAATGAAAGAAGTTGTACTGTGTATTGGTGTTCATATATACTGAGAGCTACACCCACCATACACAAGGAAAGAAGTGGTACTGTGTATTGTTGTTCATATATACTGAGAGCTACACCCACCATACACAAGGAAAGAAGTGGTACTGTGTCAGGTTAAAAACATAAACATTATCCAGGATAAAAGCCTCCATAGACACACTGTGTAATTAGGGACCACTGGTAAGTATGTGAGTCACAGTGACATCACTGCAATACTGCACTTGCACAGCTAGACGTCAGAGCTAGCAATCTAATCAACACTAACAGGACTCTGTTCTATCCAGACAGCCCTGTGTCAGTCCCTGCCCCCTCCCACAAGAAGCTCAGGTGTCTCCGACCCTCCCATGGGCAGTCTCTTAAAATGGCAATGCCCGTAGGAATGCATTGTGACGGTCTCCTGGGCTCTGCAGCGTTCTCACCGGCAGTAGGTTGTGCCCTGTATATTAGACCCTGGGACATCTTTATACAGTACTTAGTATACCGCGGGCAGACTGCTCATTAAGCTGGACGCCCATCCACCCAATCACTGAGGAACCTCCCTTAACATATTTACTGATTATATGGAATCCGCTTTCATTTCAGCCATATAGGATGGTCACAAGTGCTGAATTACATCTCATTATTGGAATATAAACACCAGCGCTCCCTCCCAGCTTCTTGCCCAATAGTCGTATTCCAATAAATAACTCCAAACGCTGTCTCTCCTCTTGCTTCCAACCTGCAGGTTCTTCGGCCAGTGAGGTTACACTTCTTTCCGCTGCAAAGTGTTGTCTGACCATTTCAAAATATTTCCGAAGGCCGTTCCTTATATCCATCACCCCCTCTCTGTATCCTCCTTGTAATAGATTATACCGTTTGCTCATGCAAGTCTGCACCATCACCCTTCCTCATTGTGTTATACCACCAGCCTGCCCGCTCGGTCTGTCTTCTCTCTGTACCTGTGTGGGCAGGTCAGTAATACATAAAGATGAACAGGTAAGTGAGCTTTTCTGAAACCAATAACACGTATAGATTCTTGTTTGTACGGGTGGATCAGTGACAGGTTCACCTTAAAGTTCATCTTAAAATAGCTGATGAATCACCCGAAAGTAAATCTGGTTGGCCAATCCGTCTTAAAGGGAAATAACCTACTGATACGTCGGCTATTGTCACTTTATTCTCCTATAAATGTTAAGCAGAGCCTGTGGTTCATCAAAGGGAAGCTTCGTTTTTGGCATCGTTAAGTTTATTGGCATTAAGAGCTGATATATTGTTTGCCTATGTTACCCCAAATATGATGGTCAAACCCACTGCTCAAGAGCTAACAACTGGTCATGTTTTCAGTATTTCTGTCTGTAGAAACAAGTGGGGGATAATTACTGATCCTGAAGGATAGATTTACTCACCTGTGTGTGATTAAAGACATCCTGAAAACATGACCTGTTGGTAGATCTTGAGGACTGAGTGTTGAGTACATCTGGGGGTAAATGTATCAAGCTGAGAGTTTTCCGGCGGGTTTGAAAAGCCAATCAGATTCTAGCTATCATTTATTTAGTGCATTCTACAAAATGATAGCTAGAATCTGATTGGTTGCTATAGGCAACATCTCCACTTTTCAAACCCGCCGGAAAACTCTCAGCTTGATACATTTAGCCCCTGGTCTGTTGCTTACATCTGAACCAGCTTTATTTCATGGTCATAAAATGATCTGACAGGAGGAAATCTCTACAGAGAAATACCTGTTTCATTCAACACACACAATGAAGCTATATAAGCGATATAATCCATGCCGTAGTTTATCTAGTAGATCATTGTCAGTCAGCACCCTGGTGACAGTAGAAAGGACCCAACCTTTGAGCACAAACGCGTTTCCTTGTTATTTTAACTCTTTTTTCGTTTTCTCTGCTTCCTCCCCAAGAAGTTTTATTGTCTCGTAAAGTTTCTTTAGCTACAGATGTTATATCGGTGCTTCTCATCCTGTTACCTTTCCAGGCGCCCTTATAACATAATGTTGGACGGGAAACAGACGATGTTCTGATATATCAGCGGCAAGAGGGTGTATTGTGGAAAGAAAATATAGCAGAAATATGCTAGTTTAGGGATTATTTGGAATGGAAAACTGAAATTTGCTATTTTGAGATTGGCTTGGGGGTATTGGTGTACCCAGAGCAATTGTGGTTTACTGTCGTCAGATGACATGACCTACTGCAACGTTTTGCATTTCAGAGCAGCCAAACCTCCCTCCAACCTAGTTCATCTGCTCCGCCTCCCATCACTGTTCGTCCAATCGGGGAGAGGCGCCTCAAAAATGGTACCCTACTCCTGGTTTGCAGACAATATTTGTATGGGAAGCAGGGGCGACAGGGGGGAGGTACAAAGGAATGGGTCCAGGCCTGTCTGTAGTGGGAGGAGCTTCCAGCTTGGCATGGCCACTCCCACTTCAGGAGCTATGAAAGAGGCCCCAAGAAGTTGCTGTACCGGGGCCCGAAATTCCTTTTGGTAGCCCTGAAGGGAAATGCTGACCCTCGTCACAGACTAGGCTCCGAAATCATGTCCTGTACTAACAGTACATGTCTGGTTGTGGACATGCGTCATTCATACAGTGCTGCCCTTAGTACCCGAAACAATCTATGCCTAGCAACGGGACAATCTGCGCCTAGCAACGTGACAATCTATGCCTAGCAACGGGACAATCTGCGCCTAGCAACCAGAACAACGGAATCGCACTTCACCATTCACTAGTTGTGCGGCACATCGACATGCCACAACATAACACTGCACTGTACTATTATACAGTCGGAATATTATAGCACCCACATGTTCCGCTGCGCTGTACAGCAGAGGAGTATATATTATTTATACAGTAAGACGCTGTTCCCAAGAGCTTACTACCTGTAAACGGAGAATGAAAAATAAAAAAATAGAATCTGCGTCTCAAACTTGTCTCGGATTTTACTGAAGTTGTTTTTTGGGTTTTTTTTTAAGTATCTATCAGATACTGCACAAAAGACTAAAAAGAAGACAATATTTTCTATATCTTGTTGCAGGCCCTGCGCAGTACTGTCAGATACTCCTGTAGCCGCGTTGTGTCTCTGCTGTTCCATCACACTCCTGGGTTGTGGGATTGTAATGCGCCGTCTCGTCCATCCACCAGGACTGAGTATGACCGAGGGATGGCTGGCCTTTAAATCTACCTAATTACCCCCAAGCATTCAGTTTGGTAGAGGTGCAAAGTAAAAGTCACATCCGTCATAGAAACCAATGCAAAATAATCAAATTAAGGTAGAAAGGCCTGGAGATTTATGAAATTTTTTAACCCTTCCACTTCCTGATCCACAGATTCCCTCTGACGTTGGCACCTTGAGTTGAATAAACTCTACACTGCATCTTTATCTCTGCAGCCTGTACAGTATGTGATTCAGTCACTGCTCTTCCTGCAGAGTGACTCTACCCTACAGACACACCTATCTAATCTCAGTCACCATTAGCAGAGCCAACCTGTGAGACAGGTGCAAGGGGGAGGGACACACCCATTCAACCTGACAAACAACAGCTCCGTTCCCCTTTTAAGACTAGAGGGTGGACCCGGCCGGCTGCCCCATCCAGGATGTGCAGATCCTGGAAGCCAGCGATCTAATCTGCGGCTGGAGAGCAGACCGTTCCCATCGCTGGTGCTAGGTAGGGAGACCTGCGGGGAGCATTGTGCTGGGGAGCTGCAGGGTCAGAGGGAGATGCTACTTGGGATTTATATAGTAGGGTTAGCTCTGAGTTATGCATGCAGTGTGTCTGGGGTGTACAATTGTCTTACTTTACAGTTTATATGTACTAATGGAGGTATGTTGTATTGGCAGTCGGTGAGTTATCCCCCCTATTACATAGGACACACACAGTAAGGTGTAATGACCAGAAAGATATATGCTAATTTGCATGTTCTATATGCAAATTAGGAGTGTTTAGGAAGAGTCATTGCATTGCTCTGGAATATTGAGTAATGTTGGCAAAGAGCTTGCAATCTAGTAGGCTGTGACCACCTAAAGTTGGCAGATAGTAATTAGGAGGTGATGCAGAGATACAGTATGTAATGATATAGGCATAATCATAACACAGAGGCTATAAATTCTTTTCAGTGTGACCTGAGTGTTTACTAGGTTGTAAAAGCCAGTGATCATCGTAATTAGAGTATAGGAGATTATATAGTGGTGGTAAAACTTTGCTGTGTGTATCCACAGTGTCGCTGCAAGCTGCAACCCCTCCTGTGGGAACATGGACTTGTCCAGACCAGAACTATTGCTTGGGTCTATATTCGAGTCGCAGGAGGAACTATTCCATCCCGAGGGGTTTCCAGGGACCGACGCCGTCAATTTCCCTCTGTCTGAGCCCCATGTGTTTCCAGGCGACAAACTGTATGAAGAATGGCCGGTCAGCGGAAGGACGGTAAGTGGTAATCAAAAGTCCAAGGGCTAGATTTACTAAACTGCGGGTTTGGAAAAGTGGAGATGTTGCCTATAGAAAACAATCAGATTCTAGCTGTCATTTATTTAGCACATTCTACAAAATGACAGCTAAAAGCCGATTGGTTGCTATAGGCAACATCTCCACTTTTCCAAACCCGCAGTTTAGTAAATATACCCCCAAATGTTGTTATATGTTAATCAAATGTTCTGATGTGTTTACCTAATGTAGCCACTAGGTGGTGCTTCTACAGAAAATTCAATATTGAATTATTCTTAAATGGTGATATTCATTTAAACAGGGGTCCATGTGAAGCACTACTGCAACCTATATGCTGCATTGAACATCCCTAAATACAGGGAGAGTAACCCTTTTAAAAAAAAAATATAATTTTTCATTTTGCAATATTTGCTGTTTAAAGCTTATTTTGTAAAATTGCTATGTGCTACTTCGAGGATACATTTATTTCTAGCTGGGTATATTATATAGCACACCTGTGGGTTTATGAGGTCAGTCGCATAAGGAGTAAAGAGCTCTTGGCCTGCTGGGTCTTGTAGTTCCTCAACAGCCCACAAACAGGTTGCTTATAATCTATTCAGTGTTGTTGTACGCTGGACCTATATTGGACAATAAACTTTCTCTTCCCACGACTGTGTAACCGCAGCTATATCCTTGTTAGTGTTTGGTTAATACATTAACGCTTATCACAAACGTGATTATGCATTTGTTTTTTAAATGTTTCTAATCCAAAAGCAATTATTTGCTTTAGATTTTATCGGCTGTATAAAGCTCATTACGGGTTTACCTGGGCAGTGGTCAACATCATTCACAACAATATGATTTGTGCATGGCTGCCCACTTATACACACTGGGTAAGGATGTGTACACAGATTAGCGGGCTCCAGCAAACATACAAAGAAAGCTTTATACTTTCGCTCACTGGCTTGTAGTACAGGATATGTAAATGTCATTTAATAAAGTCTTGTTTGACATGAATGTATCCTAATGTTTCCTAGAGACTTCTTTAAAAACCACTAAGCTGAAAAATACATGTTGCCGAGTGTAAGCTATTGTTTTATTCCGCTGTCTGTCCTCCGGTAGGCTTGTCGTCCGCTCTGCCTAGGAGAAAAATCACACCCCACGTCCACCGTGATATCTCGGATATCCTCAGATCTGACCAGTTCCTGAATGTTTTACATAAACGTCTGTGTAATTCGGAGCCTTTTTCTATACGGCAGCTTTGCATTGTTGTGTTGTCGATCTTCTAGGAAGAAAGAACATTTGCCATAGTTATAGTTGGTAAAACGATGCTTTGCAGTCTGCAGATGTCAGCAGAACAAGATTCTGGTTTCTGCAGGTTGTGTTGTGTACAGATTTCTACATGCATTTGCATAAAGAGTGCTTAAAAGCCCTTTGCCGTTTTTGATACACGTACAAGTACCGCAAGATGACAGGATGACTGTGCGTTAGGGACATCTGCTCAGTACATATAACCCTGTGTTTATTGGGTTACAGTACAGACACCCAGCACACATGACTCTCTCCTTCCTGTGTGACCACCCACACTATGCCCTCCCGGTGATTTCAGGGTCTGAGCGAGAGAGAAGACGCCGACGAGTTCCTGAAGATGATGATTAATCCCAACGACGTCTACAACACGGAGGCGGCCACCAGCGAGTCCCTCGAGAGTGACAGCGGCTTCTCGGATGACCCCCGCCCCGAAACCCCCACCAACTGTGACGCCGGCACCCCGCTGCCGCCGCCTACCCCGGTGTATGAGCTGGTGTATGACATCGGGTCCTTGGAGGAGCGGAAGCTGCACAGTGACATGAACGGCGTTGTATCAATTCAATTAGGTAACGAGCACTCATCTCCTGTCCTCTCCCTTCTACCGACCTTATACTATTATGTATACGGTAATCTGCACCACTACCTCCCACTGACCGTATACTATGATGTATACGGTAATCCACACCACTACCTCTGACCAACTTTATACTATGATGTATACGGTAATCCGCACCACTACCGTTTACTGGCCTTATACTATGATGTATACGGTAATCTGCACCATAACCTCTTACCGACCTTATACTATGATGTATATGGTAATCTACACCATTACCTCACCAACCTTATACTATGATATATACTGTAATTCACACCACTACTTCTTACCAACCTTGTACTGTGATATATACAGTCATTTGCACCATTACCGGTTACCAAACTTATACTATGATATATACGGTAATCTGCACCATTACTTCTTACCGACCTTATACTATGATATATACGGTAATCTACACCATTACCTTTTATCGATCTTATACTATGATATATACGGTAACCAGCCCACCTATAGGGTAGTGGTCTCCTTAGCTCTGCTTGTCTGTCCTAATCCACATCAGATAACGATCAACGTATATCTCATATCTATTGAGGAGATAATCTAGTGATGCTGCAGATTCCTGTCAATGTAAATCGTATTACTTTAATTGAGTTTTCCAATTTAAGACCACCTTTAGTTTATTCATTTGTTCACGCCCTACTGCAACTTATACTAGATAGAGTGAAAGGCAGCAGACATACTCTGCCTGGGTGATATAAAGGCTTTGGTTAAAGACACAGGAAGCGGCAAATTAAAAAAAATCTAGTAATACAATTTGCAGGAGGGCGCGTACAAGGTAGTAGAATAAAGTCCAAGTTGTCTGCAGGTGGAGAACTGTCATTATTGCGTTGACTATTCCATGTTTTCTACACCAGGGGAGGACTGGCACTCGTCTGTGCTAATACCTGACAGCTGTATCGTGAGCGAGCTGCCAGCCTTGCAGGCGGGCATGTGTAAGCCCGTAGCGTTACCCGTCCGTGGCCTCTCCCCGGACCTGCTCTCCGTGGAGTCTCTGGTGAGGAACGGTGTCTTGTCCATAGCTCTGTCTGTCTGTGTCCTGGCCTCTGTCATTATATCCACCTCTTTGTCTGCAGTACCCAGAGCTACACCTGACCGACGAGGAGAAGAGGCTCCTGTCGCAGGAGGGCGTGGCGTTACCCAATAACCTGCCGCTCACAAAGGTACGGCCTTCTGCTCGATAAACTGCACTTACCATCAGCAGCAGCCAGAGGGCACTGTAGTAATGCTGGGATCTGTTCAGCCAGTTAATGATTGGTCATGTCCTGGTTTATGTTCCGGAGTTCGTGGCTTCATTATGGCCAAAGAAGCTGGTTTGTGACTTTCTTTACTGATCAGCTTCATCCAGTCACCTTAGAAGACCGTAGCGGTCTAACTGTAAAGGAGAAGGGTCAGCCTCGCTCCAGACTGACCTGTGGCTATTGATGATTGGTACAAATGACAGGGTTATAAGACTGCAGTGAGCGCACATGAAACAGGCATCGGATTGGACGCCTTCCTTATGAGAATTACTGTCTGTGGTGAGAAAGTTAATTTTCCAAAGTAAGGAGATATATGGAGGGTGCACTGTAGCATACTGTAATTATAGCAAGTACCAGAGTTTCTGGAGCATTAGATGTGTTGCCTTATAAGATGCATCAGAATTCTTATGGCTGATATGTGTAAGATGGAATCCCGCCAGCATCCGGTCCCTGCATTCAAAAAAAAAATCATTTGATGCGTTATCCATTAGAATGTTACAAAATGCAGCTGTGTTTTCTGGACAAAGGGCTCTCAGACCATAAGAAAGTGCTTGCTGTGTTCTGTGAAATGCGCTGGGTCCAGAATTGTCCTCTGCAAACTGTGATCCGAGTTGTTTCTCTATCTCGCAGGCCGAGGAACGGATCCTGAAGAAAGTGCGGAGGAAGATCAGGAATAAACAGTCCGCTCAGGACAGCCGGAGACGCAAGAAGGAATATATCGATGGGCTGGAAAGCAGGTGTGATAGATGTGTCCCGGCATTAGGTGGGGTGGGTCTCCTGTGGGCCGTGCAATGTAAAATAATTAGCTCTGTCTCTTTAATTACAGAGTTACGGCTTGTTCTGTACAGAATCAGGAACTGCACAAAAAGGTGGTGGAGTTGGAAAAGCACAATGTGTGAGTGGGGGAGTGGTAATAAGAGGGACTAATTGGATTAAAGGCAAAATGGCAGCTGTGTGAAATGCGTGGAGTTGAGTGATGATGGCAGCTGTGTGTGAAATGCGTGGGGTGGAGGTATGATGGCAGCTGTGTGTGAAATGCGTGGGGTGGAGGTATGATGGCAGCTGTGTGTGAAATGCGTGGGTTAGAGATATGATGGCAGCTGTGTGGGACATGCGTGGGGTGGAGGTAAGATGGCAGTTGTGTGTGAAATGCGTGGGGTAAGGTAAGATGGCAGCTGTGTGGGACATGCGTGGGGTGGAGGTAAGATGGCAGCTGTGTGGGGTGGAGGTAAGATGGCAGCTGTATGGGACATGCGTGGGGTGGAGGTAAGATGGCAGCTGTGTGTGAAATGCGTGGGGTGGAGGTAAGATGGCAGCTGTGTGTGAAATGCGTGGGGTGAGGTAAGATGGCAGCTGTGTGGGACATGCGTGGGGTGGAGGTAAGATGGCAGCTGTGTGGGAAATGCGTGCGATGAGGTGATATAATTATCTGGGGTTTATTTGTATGAAGATGATAGGAAAACATTGGAGGGAGATTGTCACTTCTAATTATTCTGCTCCCTCTTGCAGATCTCTGATCACCCAACTGCGCAAGCTGCAGACCCTCATCAAGCAGACGTCAAACAAAGCCGCTCAGACTGGTACCTGTGTACTGGTGAGTCCCGTGTCATTACACGTGTCCTCTTTCCTGTGTCTTACAACATGTGTACTACGGTGTCTCTCTATATTGCAGATCCTCTTCTTCTCCTTGGCTTTATTCATCTACCCCAATTACCACCCACTCCGCTCTGGAGCCAACCTGAGCGATGGGTCTATTTACGCACCTACTGGAGGTAAGAGAGCTACAGGGATGT
Source organism: Mixophyes fleayi (assembly GCF_038048845.1). NCBI lineage: Eukaryota > Metazoa > Chordata > Amphibia > Anura > Limnodynastidae > Mixophyes > Mixophyes fleayi. Next base: position 81,258,640 of record NC_134413.1, on the reverse strand, counting down.
ACTGTGCTGGCCTTTATTAATAAACACTGCTGGTAATCTGCATTGTTCATGGAGCTTTCCTATTGGTTGGATGACTGCTCTGATTTACTAATTATATCAAATCTGATATTGATGGATTTCTTGCATCCATTTAATATGTAGATGTAGATAAAATTATATATAAAGACAATGGATAAATGAAATTTTGGCTGATGAATAATTACCTGGGGTTCGGCGTCCATAGAATTCAGCAGGGCCTCTAACATCTGTTGTTCACACGATGTTGCTTCCAATCTGTTGCCTGTATGAAAATGGGGGGGGGGGGGGGGGGGGTCGCCTGGTGTGTATGCCAGACAGCAGGTAAATACCCTTCTGGAGCTCTAAGTGAATGAATTGCTTTGGGAGAAAAGCCTTTAACGCTTGCAATCTATTTACAGTTATCTCTAGAAATATTCTGAACAAAGGTGAATTGGCGGAGGTCACGGAGACCCCTGTCCTATCAGAGAAGCCTTCCCCTGAACCTCAGTTGGAAGAGGAGATGCAAGAACCTCTCATTGGACCCCCGGACAACCCAGAGCAAGACGAGACGGATGCAGACAAACGGGGTGCTGTGATCTCCCTGGAGAGACAGGCTTCAGAGGAAAGGGTGCCCCCCAAATTCATTGTCCTCACAGAGAATGGAAACCTCCTGCAGAAGCAGGACAACTCTGCCACCAAGGACCTCTCTAAGTCCGTGCGGACGGATGAGATGTGACCGCTCCGTACGCCCCGCACAAAAACTTTCGGTGAAACTTGCCGTAAACTGTGATTGGAGATGTTACAATTAGACCTGGTCCGCGGCGCGGTGAGTGGAGGAGGTGTCTCCACAACGGCGGGATCACACAGGTTCATATATACAGACCCACAACAGAAACTGCCACCTCCTCTCGCTGCGACTACCACTTTACTCCTGCTCGAATGGAACTTCCTGATATTCAGAGAATTGTTTTATAATATTTATATATGGAATGATTATATTTTAGAAAAGGGGGGGTTCAAATGATATCTCCTGGGAGAAAAAAGAGATTTGTAAAACATTTTAATAAAAATTCTATTTAGTATTTATCTTTCTTGATCCAGTAGAGTGAGTTATTATGGCAGAGGACTGTGTGTACCTATCCAGGTGTAATATGGAGTTGTGTGCGCGTGGACAATAAGCCGTACGGTTACACGTAAGCCGACTTGTGCTTATGTTTCATTTATTAATTGGCCGTCCATCCATAGAAGCCTTGAGTATAGTGTTGGGTGTTGGCGTGTCCACCAGCCGTCTGGTTACTCAGTGAAAGTAAGATTAGTGTCTTCCCTCAATCGGGGCTCAGTAACTTAGTCTGGCCATTGACGCAACAATTTTTGTCACGTTTTAGAATGAGCAATTGGCTTAATATCTGTTTTAATACGTTCTCAGCACACGTGTTGCTGACATGTTTATTGAGAAAGGATCCGATGATGAAGGCGTGATCTCTTCACACGTTAGAACGTCTCTGGTGTGATTAGACTGCAGGAACTTCTAAGACCTTCAGTTCCACCACTTTACACCATTCCAGATTGTATTACCAATCTATTTAGACACCGGATTGTATTCAATCTATTGTCGCTCACACTTGTCTGGATTTTGTTACAATTCCATTAAAAACAATGTGATCTTAAGACTGGACTATAACATGTATAGCCAGCTTTAGTCCATCCACTTCTCCCGATTGTCCAAGAGCCCCCACCAGCACGAGGGATCATTATCGATGCTGGAACTCCTCTCATCTAAGCAATGTCATTCAGGGCAGGTAATCTAGGTCTCCTAGTGTATTACTGGATGCTGTATGTAGTGCAGGGTACCACCACGGGAAAGTCTGCAATCCACCATGAGTACATACCCTAAGCTGGAACTTACCAGCTTAACAAGCTTCACCTAAAGGGGTTACACGTCTCGGGCCCTCATTCCTACCCCTGGCTCGGCCTCTGGGCCTCATTCCTACCCCTAGTTCGGCCTCTGTTTTCAGTCCTGCTCAGACCACTACACATGATCTGTATTAACCCTGTGTCCTTCATTTACAGATAGGAGCAAATCCACATAAAGGGTGCAAATTTGCCCCCGGGCAAACCGTGTCGCGATGCAAAAGGCACAAATGTAATTTTATTTCTACATGCAGGGGTTATCCTGTCTGCTTTTGCATGTAGCCCACAAATGCCAGGCAGCTTTTTTTTGAACACTGTGATTTAGAGTTGATCTAGAACACTCCTAGATCTCAACTCTAAATCTGTCCGGACTTATGTAGAGTTGGACATAATCATATTTTATCTTTTCTTTTTCTTTTGCATAAAATACGCATTTTGGTACTATGCACGCCCAAGGTCCTACTTAACCTCCTGCACACTTATGACTGTAGGACCTGATTTAGAGTTGTAACAACAGAGTTGGCGTGTATGTGTGCTCAGCGTGCAAGGACATGCAGTCTTTGCCCTGCTTGTAAAATAAAATTTTACACCATTGTGCACCATTTGCAACGCAACTGGGCAACACTTGCACCTAACTTAGAGTCGGTTGTCATCTAATAAGTTGTCATGATTCCAAACGCACAAGAGTCACCTGGACGATAGATCACAGCAGACAACACTCGCGGATCTTGCGCAATTTATGTTCTGTGCATCAAAACATACCAAGGTCCAAATACAAAATGCTGCTTACGTGAAGGAGGAGAATGATATTAAATCTAAACTAATAATCCATGTTCCCTCGTGGATGCTGATATAGTAGATTCTGGTGGTCTGAAGCCCGGAGATGAGTTGTTATCGGTGAATATGGGGTAGATCAGGGAGGGGGGATGCAGACAGGGACCTCCCCTCAGAGATATAAGCCAGGAGCCCTGCACTGCTCAGTCACCGTCTGATACATCCCACTGACAGCACTATGGAGAAAGTGAGGCAATGCCCCTCTGTCACACAGACCCCCAGACACTCAGCCTTCCTGCTGGCTCTCTGCCTGTCTACACTCATCCTGCCGGGGAAAGCGGAAGACCCCAGACTAGCAACGTCTCTGGAAGATATCCCCCTGCAATCTAACAGCCTGGTGAGTATAATATAATCTATATTCTAAATCATTTCTGTAATATTGTACTATAAACACTTGGAGCAGTGCACAGTGACCACTTGTAACAGTCATCGCCTTTACTTTTCATTATAACAATCTGATCCCTGTTAGACTGATATTTTCACAGTTAGAGAAGTCCTTCTTCTGCTTGTCTCACTTATTGTCCAAATGCAACAAGTGAGGCTGAAATATATCAACTATGTTAAAATGCCTTTAAAGGTAATAAATTAATTCAGATTTTATAACAGTTGGAAAATAAGTGGAACAATCTGAACCACACTGTAATTATATTGTGACTTCAATCTTGTTACATTACTGAGCTCTCTAGAGATCTGCAGAACATTGCTCTGTCCCATCTACCCCCTGACAGATACATAGTGATATATTCTGCAGATTATTACACTACTGACCTCTCTAGAGATCTGCAGAACATTGCTCTGTCCCATCTACCCCCTGACAGATACATAGTGATATATTCTGCAGATTATTACATTACTGACCTCTCTAGAGATCTGCAGAACATTGCTCTGTTCCATCTACCCCCTGACAGATACATAGTGATATATTCTGCAGATTATTACATTATTGACCTATCTACAGATCTGCAGAACATTGCTCTGTCCCATCTACCCCCTGACAGATATATAGTGATACATTCTGCAGATTATTACATTACTGACCTCTCTAGAGATCTGCAGAACATTGCTCTGTCCCATCTACCCCCTGACAGATACATAGTGATATATTCTGCAGATTATTACATTACTGACCTCTCTAGAGATCTGCAGAACATTGCTCTGTCCCATCTACCCCCTGACAGATACATAGTGATATATTCTGCAGATTATTACATTACTGACCTCTCTAGAGATCTGCAGAACATTGCTCTGTCCCATCTACCCCCTGACAGATACATAGTGATATATTCTGCAGATTATTACATTACTGAGCTCTCTAGAGATCTGCAGAACATTGCTCTGTTCCATCTACCCCCTGACAGATACATAGTGATATATTCTGCAGATTATTACATTACTGACCTCTCTAGAGATCTGCAGATCATTGCTCTGTCCCATCTACCCCCTGACAGATACATAGTGATATATTCTGCAGATTATTACATTACTGACCTCTCTAGAGATCTGCAGAACATTGCTCTGTTCCATCTACCACCTGACAGATACAGTGATATATTCTGCAGATTATTACATTACTGAGCTCTCTAGAGATCTGCAGAACATTGTTCTGTCCCATCTACCCCCTGACAGATACATAGTGATATATTCTGCAGATTATTACATTACTGACCTCTCTAGAGATCTGCAGAACATTGCTCTGTTCCATCTAACCCCTGACAGATACATAGCGATATATTCTGCAGATTATTACATTACTGACCTCTCTAGAGATCTGCAGAACATTGCTCTGTCCCATCTACCCCCTGACAGATACATAGTGATATATTCTGCAGATTATTACATTACTGACCTCTCTAGAGATCTGCAGAACATTGCTCTGCCCCATCTACCCCCTGACAGATACATAGTGATATATTCTGCAGATTATTACATTACTGAGCTCTCTAGAGATCTGCAGAACATTGCTCTGCCCCATCTACCCCCTGACAGATACATAGTTATATATTCTGCAGATTATTACATTACTGACCTCTCTAGAGATCTGCAGAACATTGCTCTGTCCCATCTACCCCCTGACAGATACATAGTGATATATTCTGCAGATTATTACATTACTGACCTCTCTAGAGATCTGCAGAACATTGCTCTGCCCCATCTACCTCCTGACAGATACATAGTGATATATTCTGCAGATTATTACATTACTGACCTCTCTAGAGATCTGCAGAACATTGCTCTGTTCCATCTACCTCCTGACAGCTACACAGTGATATATTCTGCAGATTATTACATTACTGACCTCTCTAGAGATCTGCAGAACATTGCTCTGCCCCATCTACCCCCTGACAGATACATAGTGATATATTCTGCAGATTATTACATTACTGACCTCTCTAGAGATCTGCAGAACATTGCTCTGTCCCATCTACCCCCTGACAGATACATAGTGATATATTCTGCAGATTATTACATTACTGACCTCTCTAGAGATCTGCAGAACATTGCTCTGTCCCATCTACCCCCTGACAGATACATAGTGATATATTCTGCAGATTATTACATTACTGAGCTCTCTAGAGATCTGCAGAACATTGCTCTGTTCCATCTACCCCCTGACAGATACATAGTGATATATTCTGCAGATTATTACATTACTGACCTCTCTAGAGATCTGCAGATCATTGCTCTGTCCCATCTACCCCCTGACAGATACATAGTGATATATTCTGCAGATTATTACATTACTGACCTCTCTAGAGATCTGCAGAACATTGCTCTGTTCCATCTACCACCTGACAGATACAGTGATATATTCTGCAGATTATTACATTACTGAGCTCTCTAGAGATCTGCAGAACATTGCTCTGTTCCATCTACCCCCTGACAGATACATAGTGATATATTCTGCAGATTATTACATTACTGACCTCTCTAGAGATCTGCAGAACATTGCTCTGTTCCATCTAACCCCTGACAGATACATAGCGATATATTCTGCAGATTATTACATTACTGACCTCTCTAGAGATCTGCAGAACATTGCTCTGTCCCATCTACCCCCTGACAGATACATAGTGATATATTCTGCAGATTATTACATTACTGACCTCTCTAGAGATCTGCAGAACATTGCTCTGCCCCATCTACCCCCTGACAGATACATAGTGATATATTCTGCAGATTATTACATTACTGAGCTCTCTAGAGATCTGCAGAACATTGCTCTGCCCCATCTACCCCCTGACAGATACATAGTTATATATTCTGCAGATTATTACATTACTGACCTCTCTAGAGATCTGCAGAACATTGCTCTGTCCCATCTACCCCCTGACAGATACATAGTGATATATTCTGCAGATTATTACATTACTGACCTCTCTAGAGATCTGCAGAACATTGCTCTGCCCCATCTACCCCCTGACAGATACATAGTGATATATTCTGCAGATTATTACATTACTGACCTCTCTAGAGATCTGCAGAACATCGCTCTGCTCCATCCACCCCCTGACAGATACATAGTGATATATTCTGCAGATTATTACATTACTGACCTCTCTAGAGATCTGCAGAACATTGCTCTGTCCCATCTACCCCCTGACAGATACATAGTGATATATTCTGCAGATTATTACATTACTGACCTCTCTAGAGATCTGCAGAACATTGCTCTGCCCCATCTACCCCCTGACAGATACATAGTGATATATTCTGCAGATTATTACATTACTGAGCTCTCTAGAGATCTGCAGAACATTGCTCTGCCCCATCTACCCCCTGACAGATACATAGTTATATATTCTGCAGATTATTACATTACTGACCTCTCTAGAGATCTGCAGAACATTGCTCTGTCCCATCTACCCCCTGACAGATACATAGTGATATATTCTGCAGATTATTACATTACTGACCTCTCTAGAGATCTGCAGAACATTGCTCTGCCCCATCTACCTCCTGACAGATACATAGTGATATATTCTGCAGATTATTACATTACTGACCTCTCTAGAGATCTGCAGAACATTGCTCTGTCCCATCTACCCCTGACAGATACATAGTGATATATTCTGCAGATTATTACATTACTGACCTCTCTAGAGATCTGCAGAACATTGCTCTGCCCCATCTACCCCCTGACAGATACATAGTGATATATTCTGCAGATTATTACATTACTGAGCTCTCTAGAGATCTGCAGAACATTGCTCTGCCCCATCTACCCCCTGACAGATACATAGTTATATATTCTGCAGATTATTACATTACTGACCTCTCTAGAGATCTGCAGAACATTGCTCTGTCCCATCTACCCCCTGACAGATACATAGTGATATATTCTGCAGATTATTACATTACTGACCTCTCTAGAGATCTGCAGAACATTGCTCTGCCCCATCTACCCCCTGACAGATACATAGTGATATATTCTGCAGATTATTACATTACTGACCTCTCTAGAGATCTGCAGAACATCGCTCTGCTCCATCCACCCCCTGACAGATACATAGTGATATATTCTGCAGATTATTACATTACTGACCTCTCTAGAGATCTGCAGAACATTGCTCTGTCCCATCTACCCCCTGACAGATACATAGTGATATATTCTGCAGATTATTACATTACTGACCTCTCTAGAGATCTGCAGAACATTGCTCTGCCCCATCTACCCCCTGACAGATACAGTGATATATTCTGCAGATTATTACATTACTGACCTCTCTAGAGATCTGCAGAACATTGCTCTGTCCCATCTACCCCCTGACAGATACATAGTGATATATTCTGCAGATTATTACATTACTGACCTCTCTAGAGATCTGCAGAACATTGCTCTGTCCCATCTACCCCCTGACAGATACATAGTGATATATTCTGCAGATTATTACATTACTGACCTCTCTAGAGATCTGCAGAACATTGCTCTGCCCCATCTACCTCCTGACAGATACATAGTGATATATTCTGCAGATTATTACATTTCTGACCTCTCTAGAGATCTGCAGAACATTGCTCTGTCCCATCTACCCCCTGACAGATACATAGTGATATATTCTGCAGATTATTACATTACTGACCTCTCTAGAGATCTGCAGAACATTGCTCTGCCCCATCTACCCCCTGACAGATACATAGTGATATATTCTGCAGATTATTACATTACTGAGCTCTCTAGAGATCTGCAGAACATTGCTCTGCCCCATCTACCCCCTGACAGATACATAGTTATATATTCTGCAGATTATTACATTACTGACCTCTCTAGAGATCTGCAGAACATTGCTCTGTCCCATCTACCCCCTGACAGATACATAGTGATATATTCTGCAGATTATTACATTACTGACCTCTCTAGAGATCTGCAGAACATTGCTCTGCCCCATCTACCCCCTGACAGATACATAGTGATATATTCTGCAGATTATTACATTACTGACCTCTCTAGAGATCTGCAGAACATCGCTCTGCTCCATCCACCCCCTGACAGATACATAGTGATATATTCTGCAGATTATTACATTACTGACCTCTCTAGAGATCTGCAGAACATTGCTCTGTCCCATCTACCCCCTGACAGATACATAGTGATATATTCTGCAGATTATTACATTACTGACCTCTCTAGAGATCTGCAGAACATTGCTCTGCCCCATCTACCCCCTGACAGATACATACTGATATATTCTGCAGATTATTACATTACTGAGCTCTCTAGAGATCTGCAGAACATTGCTCTGCCCCATCTACCCCCTGACAGATACATAGTTATATATTCTGCAGATTATTACATTACTGACCTCTCTAGAGATCTGCAGAACATTGCTCTGTCCCATCTACCCCCTGACAGATACATAGTGATATATTCTGCAGATTATTACATTACTGACCTCTCTAGAGATCTGCAGAACATTGCTCTGCCCCATCTACCTCCTGACAGATACATAGTGATATATTCTGCAGATTATTACATTACTGACCTCTCTAGAGATCTGCAGAACATTGCTCTGTCCCATCTACCCCCTGACAGATACATAGTGATATATTCTGCAGATTATTACATTACTGACCTCTCTAGAGATCTGCAGAACATTGCTCTGCCCCATCTACCCCCTGACAGATACATAGTGATATATTCTGCAGATTATTACATTACTGAGCTCTCTAGAGATCTGCAGAACATTGCTCTGCCCCATCTACCCCCTGACAGATACATAGTTATATATTCTGCAGATTATTACATTACTGACCTCTCTAGAGATCTGCAGAACATTGCTCTGTCCCATCTACCCCCTGACAGATACATAGTGATATATTCTGCAGATTATTACATTACTGACCTCTCTAGAGATCTGCAGAACATTGCTCTGCCCCATCTACCCCCTGACAGATACATAGTGATATATTCTGCAGATTATTACATTACTGACCTCTCTAGAGATCTGCAGAACATCGATCTGCTCCATCCACCCCCTGACAGATACATAGTGATATATTCTGCAGATTATTACATTACTGACCTCTCTAGAGATCTGCAGAACATTGCTCTGTCCCATCTACCCCCTGACAGATACATAGTGATATATTCTGCAGATTATTACATTACTGACCTCTCTACAGATCTGCAGAACATTGCTCTGCCCCATCTACCCCCTGACAGATACAGTGATATATTCTGCAGATTATTACATTACTGACCTCTCTAGAGATCTGCAGAACATTGCTCTGTCCCATCTACCCCGACAGATACATAGTGATATATTCTGCAGATTATTACATTACTGACCTCTATAGAGATCTGCAGAACATTGCTCTGTCCCATCTACCCCCTGACAGATACATAGTGATATATTCTGCAGATTATTACATTACTGACCTCTCTAGAGATCTGCAGAACATTGCTCTGTCCCATCTACCCCCTGACAGATACATAGTGATATATTCTGCAGATTATTACATTACTGACCTCTCTAGAGATCTGCAGAACATTGCTCTGTCCCATCTACCCCCTGACAGATACATAGTGATATATTCTGCAGATTATTACATTACTGACCTCTCTAGAGATCTGCAGAACATTGCTCTGCCCCATCTACCCCCTGACAGATACATAGTGATATATTCTGCAGATTATTACATTACTGACCTCTCTAGAGATCTGCAGAACATTGCTCTGTCCCATCTACCCCCTGACAGATACATAGTGATATATTCTGCAGATTATTACATTACTGACCTCTCTAGAGATCTGCAGAACATTGCTCTGTTCCATCTACCCCCTGACAGATACATAGTGATATATTCTGCAGATTATTACATTACTGACCTCTCTAGAGATCTGCAGAACATTGCTCTGTCCCATCTACCTCCTGACAGATACATAGTGATATATTCTGCAGATTATTACATTACTGACCTCTCTAGAGATCTGCAGAACATTGCTCTGTCCCATCTACCCCCTGACAGATACATAGTGATATATTCTGCAGATTATTACATTACTGACCTCTCTAGAGATCTGCAGAACATTGCTCTGTTCCATCTACCCCCTGACAGATACATAGTGATATATTCTGCAGATTATTACATTACTGACCTCTCTAGAGATCTGCAGAACATTGCTCTGTCCCATCTACCCCCTGACAGATACATAGTGATATATTCTGCAGATTATTACATTAGTGACCTCTCTAGAGATCTGCAGAACATTGCTCTGCCCCATCTACCCCCTGACAGATACATAGTGATATATTCTGCAGATTATTACATTACTGACCTCTCTAGAGATCTGCAGAACATTGCTCTGCCCCATCTACCCCCTGACAGATACATAGTGATATATTCTGCAGATTATTACATTACTGACCTCTCTAGAGATCTGCAGAACATTGCTCTGTCCCATCTACCCCCTGACAGATACATAGTGATATATTCTGCAGATTATTACATTACTGAGCTCTCTAGAGATCTGCAGAACATTGCTCTGCCCCATCTACCCCCTGACAGATACATAGTGATATATTCTGCAGATTATTACATTACTGACCTCTCTAGAGATCTGCAGAACATTGCTCTGCCCCATCTACCCCCTGACAGATACATAGTGATATATTCTGCAGATTATTACATTACTGACCTCTCTAGAGATCTGCAGAACATTGCTCTGCCCCATCTACCCCCTGACAGATACATAGTGATATATTCTGCAGATTATTACATTACTGACCTCTCTAGAGATCTGCAGAACATTGCTCTGTCTCATCTACCCCCTGACAGATACATAGTGATGTATTCTGCAGATTATTACATTACTGACCTCTCTAGAGATCTGCAGAACATTGCTCTGTCCCATCTACCCCCTGACAGATACATAGTGATATATTCTGCAGATTATTACATTACTGACCTCTCTAGAGATCTGCAGAACATTGCTCTGCCCCATCTACCCCAACACATAGATACTGAGATTAGACTACTTGTTTGTAAAAATGTGGATAAGCTCCAAATTACTTTTCTCAACTGACTGATCTGCCATTCTCAATGGAATTCGCTCCTGCTAATTAAATTGATGCTATTAATGTACTCATGTTTGTGCCGTTACTTCCAGTAGTAACTGAAATTCTCATGAGATTTCCAAGTTATTTTTACCTTATAGGATTGTAGTCTCATTATATCAGTGTTAAAATAAGTGAAATTAATTCTTCTTATCAGTATTGTATTATGTGGTTCATTTGCTGGAATAACAAATCCCACATAATCCAATTATAGGTATAAATCATTTAGTCATTAATCAATCTAGTCATTATTTCTGATCCGCAAGTAAGTAGTCTGTTACAGCTTCCACAGCTAGGTGGTGCACTTCCTTCCACTGTATTAAGGGTCTGTCTGGGGGTCTGTCTGAGGTCTGTCTGGGGGTCTCTCTTTCGGGTCTGTCTGGGGGAGGTGTCTGATTTCTGAAGAGGATCTGTCTGAGGTCTGCCTTGGGGTCTGTCTGGGGGTCTTTCTGGGGGTCTGTCTGAGGTCTGAAGGGGGTCTGTCTGAGGTCTGTCTGAGGTCTCTCTCGGGTCTGTCTGAGGTCTGAAGGGGGTCTGTCTGAGGTCTGAAGGGGGTCTGTCTGAGGTCTGTCTGGGGGTCTCTCTCGGGTCTGTCTGGGGGGGTGTCTGAGGTCTGAAGGGGGTCTGTCTGAGGTCTGCCTTGGGGTCTGTCTGGGGGGGGGGGTCTGAGGTCTGAAGGGGGTCTGTCTGAGGTCTGCCCGGGGGTCTCTCTCGTGTCTGCCTGGGGGTCTGTCTGAGGTCTACCTGGGGATCTGTCTGGGGGTCTGTCTGGGGGTCTGCCTTGGGGTCTGTAAGGGTTTTGTACTAACATTGCTGAAAGGTGCAAAACAGCAGCCAATGAGCAATTAGCTTTCAGTGTATGTTTGACAATGCGGATGTCTGGTTGCTAGTGCAGACTTTCACCTCTGAGCAATGTTAGTAACATTGTACTTTCCCCGGAGAGGAAGTCCAGGAGGTGTGATGCTCCACAACGCTAATCGCCTCCTCGTGCAGCAGAGGAGAGAGTGTCAGGATCCAGACGTCTGGTCCTCCTGGGGGTCTGGTGAGATTCCAGAACTTTAGGTACATTTAGGGAGAGTAGGTAAATCCCCCTTTGTACTGTAAGTGGTGTCTCACATTCCTCACCGGTGTCTTGTTCCAGGCTGTGGCCCTCGGAGAAATGCTGGAGTACAATCAGGACAGAGGCATCAGTCTGGAGAAGAAGGCCAGCCAAGTGCCCCGGGTGAGGAGCGGGATGTGGGTCCAGGTCACAAGGATGGAACTAGAGTGAGATCCATTATAGAGATGGGGGGGGTTATTGTATGTGCACAGACTTAGGGGGTAGATAGATTGTGAAGACGGATGTGATAGATGGAGAAGAGAGGATACGTAGTAACAGATTTGTAATAAGAGACTAGAATAGGGAGAGATAAGGGACAGAGGATAATACTATCACCAGGACACGATCAGGTGCTACAATATCACACTATTATAGGATTGGGGGCTGGAGAAAGAGTGTTATAGGGATGGGGGAATTACTGCTGGTAACTACTGTGGGGGACGTGCTGTAATGACACAGAGACTTGTGGGTGACGGATAGAAGAGGAAGCTCTACAACGCCACAGAAAACCTCATACATACATACAGTGCAGGGAGTTAAGGAAATACCTGTGCCAAGCAAAGCAAAAGTAAATGAATGTTCCCCTGGCCCAAAGAGCTGACTCTCATTCTTCTTCTCTCCGGACAGTGCGACGTAGGAGAACGCTGCGCCATGAAGCACGGGCCGCGGATCGGGAAGCTGTGCGACTGCCTGCGAGGAGCTTCCTGCAATTCATTCATGCTGCGATGTTACTAGGCCGCGGGCCCCCAAGGGGCCCCACATCTGTTAATATGACTTGTGCCATGTCTTGTGCCCAGATGAACACGTAGCACCGCCCCCCCCCCCTCCCTCTGGAGAATATAATATGTATCACAGGTGTATTTAGTCCTCCTCTGTATCTCTCCTACCCCAGAGGTAGTTATACTGCACTGCGGTCCAGAGATACAGGAGCCTCATTGGCTGAGACATAATGACCCGCTTTAAATTATTTTATTAATCCGTTTAATTGCATTATAGTAAAATTAAATTACTGACAAAATAATGTCCCCTCTCTCCCCCCTTCATATACCCCTCATTACAAGTATCTTATTTTCTAGGGATCCTATAATTTTAAGCATTCAATTCCAATGAGACAAGAGATTTCCTCCATCCATTAAACCCCCCATCCCACATATAATAAGACAGTGATAGGTTCCTATTCCCAACATTCCCGATGATCTCAATTCTGGATTAATATATAGAGGTAGATGTCGCCCAAATATAACTTTTATGTTACCCCCCCCCCCCCCCCCTCCCCAGTCTACAAGTCCTCAATGTGTTTTATATTACACTTTGTATGATAAGAAAAAAATACAATGATACAAGTATCCTAATTCTCTGTGTGTGGTGATTGTCGCAGTGTGTAAGAATTATATGTTATCTGTTTATATGATGATCGATAGACCCCAGCAGCTCTCACTGGTACAATGATCCTCATCTAATGTCTATTACAGACCAGATCTGGGTGACGGTCTGGATTATAATGGGCAGGACCACTGTCTGTCTTACTAGTAATAAGCAGAGAGACTCTATATTGGTACCACACACTGGCTAAGTCACGTAGAAACTGTTCAGTCTCTCTCCCACATATTTCCGGGAGTGTGTGGCTGCCGGCACACCTTACTCTGACTGGCAGCCCTGCCAGGTCTGTGCTTGGTCTTTGGCTCATGGATGGTCTTCAGGATTGGTCTGCTGCCCACAATTTAGGTCCCTGACCTCTCCACAAACGTGTAGAATAGTCAGGTCCAGGATGAAACGGCAGCCAGGCCATTAGAAGAGAGTGACTGCGACTGAAAGGTTTGATCCGCTCCATAAGATTAACAGGATTCGCACCATGGAGTAGATGTGATACAAGCAGGGGGACTATATATATATATATATATTATAAGCATCCCACTAAAAATGCAGTAATAAAAATTATAATAAAAGGTGTTTAGCATTAACCCCAGAACCAAACAATAAAGAACTAAGCTTTACACTAGGAATTGTGGGTTAAGATATACAAATCGCTCCTTACTCGCCTCTATGGCCAAATATGGATCCAGATCCTCTAACTTACTAGCATAAATACGCCCGGAGATGCTTAGCCATGAATTCAACCTGCACACAGCTGTTTCCAACTTATTACGTCTCATCAGTGCAAGATATGGATCGATGGTTTCTGCTTAGAGGTTACCCGGACAGAGCACTCATTAGGATGATAGAGGGGTGTTTAGATGGCTCCTAAGAACCTCCACTATACATAATATAGTAAGAGACGTCTAATAACGTGAAGTTTCTCGTGATACATTGTAACACTGTTCTGTGTTGTCTCCGGCTTGGGGAAATGTCGTATATTTGTGTACACTGGGCAGGTTCTGTTTTCTCTCATAGTCAAACACCAGTAAAACTAGGTCAATATAATTGTTCAGCTGGCAGGAGGAAGCACATGACATTTACCAGGTCTAACCGCACAGAAAAGTTGCCAAAAGACAGTGGGTGGAGGACGCAGGTCGTTATATCGCTGATTAAACGGAAATGTTACCAGTCACACAATTCACCACCCCCTGGTCAGATATTGCTTTAGTGTGTACGCCCCCACGATCATGTTCGATCATAGTAATACACATCGCATCTGTTAATTTGGTTTTATAAACTTCCTAAAAATCACCATCAATGATGGAAACGATGTCAGGTAAATATGGTAGTGTGTACACACTCACCACCAGCAGCGTAGACAGATATCTTTAGCGAGTCACCATCGTTTCAGCAGATGGTTATGAGAGATGGAGATCACAGATCTGACGGTAAATCGTGTAGGTGTGTACACAGGAATCAGCATTATCATCGGGACTTTCAGTCGTTGGTAAAATCGTTATAGAAATTGCATCTGAAGTAAGATTACATAGGTGTGTGCCCACTTTAACTGGCTCTGCCCCTTTTATATCACATTCTCCAATGGCAGCTACTTGTTGAATGAGCCTGATTTAAACAATCATTTATTTTATTTCAAAGCTATCGATAAAGTTTTCATCCCCAGTGCCGGGTTGCAATACAGGACAATGTCAGCAGGAGGCAGTGTAGAGCCGGTGTGAAGGTGTAAGGGACAGTGTGGAGAGACACGTAGGTAGCCAGTCATACTGTATGTGCGCTACAATACCTTTATGGGTGCTATGTGGAGAGAGTGTCGCTTTCTTCTATATTCTCCCAAGTAACCAGGCAGATTGCAGGCACAGTTGGAGGCTAATGGGTGTAATCTCTTTATGTAACTCTGGCTCAGTGTCAGTGATTAGCTGGGTACAGCCAGGTGAGTTCTTCCCTTTTAGAACCTTATGTAACTGTCACCTTCTCATGCCCCCACGGTGACGTCAAGATGTGACAGCCAAAGACAAGGATTAGGGGTCCGGGAGGGAGATCAGTGCCCCCCCTCCCCCCTACAGCGGTACACTGCACCTATCTAATCTGTGTTATCATATGCAAAATCTCAGTTTAAAATCTATTCCTTGAGTGGGCAAAGTATATCAGTATATGAGTGATGTGTTAGTGAGGACAGGGCTTGCTGTGACAGGGGCAGTGACATGATGTGATTGGAGGCAGCAGGAAGTCACAGACTGAGGGCTAGATTTACTAAGCTGCGGGTTTGAAAAAGTGGGGATGTTGCCTATAGCAACCAATCAGATTCTACCTTTCATTTATTTAGTGCTTTCTACAAAATTACAGCTAGAATCTGATTGGTTGCTATAGGCAACATCCCCACTTTTTCAAACCCGCAGCTTAGTAAATCTAGCCCTAAGAGTTATATAGTGGAAGGAGCAGGGTCCCCAGCAGCACAGAGTATATCAGGAGATGAGTGATGTGTTAGTGAGGACAGGGCTGCATGTGACAGGGGCAGTGACATGATGTGAGGAGGGGAATTGAGGCAGCAGGAAGCCACAGACTGAGAGTTATATAGTGGAAGGAGCAGGGTCCCCCAGCAGCACAGAGTATATCAGGAGATAAGTGATGTGTTAGTGAGGACAGGGCTGCATGTGACAGGGGCAGTGACATGATGTGAGGAGGGGAATGGAGGCAGCAGGAAGCCACAGACTGAGCGTTATATAGTGGAAGGAGCAGGATCCTCCAGCAGCACAGAGTATATCAGGAGATGAGTGATGTGTTAGTGAGGACAGGACTGCATGTGACAGGGGCAGTGACATGATGTGAGAAGGGGAATGGGGGCAGCAAGAAGCCACAGACTGAGAGTTATATAGTGGAAGGAGCAGGATCCCCCAGCAGCACAGAGTATATCAGTAGATGAGTGATGTGTTAGTGAGGACAGGGCTGCATGTGACAGGGGCAGTGACATGTTGTGAGGAGGGGAATGGAGGCAGCAGGAAGTCACAGAATGAGAGTTATATAGTGCAAGGAGCAGGGTCCCCAGCAGCACAGAGTATATCAGGAGATGAGTGATGTGTTAGTGAGAACAGGGCTGCATGTGACAGGGGCAGTGACATGATGTGAGAAGGGGAATGGAGACAGCAGGAAGCCACAGACTGAGAGTTATATAGTGGAAGGAGCAAGGTCCCCCAGCAGCACAGAGTGTATCAGGAGATGAGTGATGTGTTAGTGAGGACAGAGCTGCATGTGACAGGGGCAGTGACATGATGTGAGAAGGGGAATGGGGGCAGCAGGAAGCCACAGACTGAGAGTTATATAGTGGGAGGAGCAGGGTCCCCCAGCAGCACAGAGTATATCAGGAGATGGGTGATAGTGAGGACAGGACTGCATGTGACAGGGGCAGTGACATGATGTGAGAAGGGGAATGGGGGCAGCAGGAAGCCACAGGCTGAGAGCTATATAGTGGAAGGAGCAGGGTCCCCAGCAGCACAGAGTATATCGGGAGATGAGTGATGTGTTAGTGAGAACAGGGCTGCATGTGACAGGGGCAGTGACATGATGTGAGAAGGGGAATGGGGGCAGCAGGAAGCCACAGACTGAGAGTTATATAGTGGGAGGAGCAGGGTCCCCCAGCAGCACAGAGTATATCAGGAGATGGGTGATAGTGAGGACAGGACTGCATGTGACAGGGGCAGTGACATGATGTGAGAAGGGGAATGGGGGCAGCAGGAAGCCACAGACTGAGAGTTATATAGTGGAAGGAGCAGGGTCCTCCAGCAGCACAGAGTATATCAGGAGATTAGTGATGTGTTAGTGAGGACAGGGCTGCATGTGACAGGGACAGTGACATGATGTGAGAAGGGGAATGGAGGCAGCAGGAAGCCACAGACTGAGAGCTATATAGTGGAAGGAGCATGCATACATGCAATTTCAAGCCTCATCAAAATCCATGCAAAAAAAAACCCAAAAAACTATTAAATAAATAATAGATCATAGATGAAAGAATTAACAACTACTAAAAGTATAATCATTAATATAAATACATTGTAAAAAATTATTTTTTTTCATGAAATACATATATCAGGATGTTCTTAATGCCCACTGTACGTGAAATGTATTTTTATTGTTTCTCTTTCTTGCACACACATGTTGTGGCACACATACGTGTCAGCCATCACTATCAGCCGGTACTTACACCTGTCCTGCAACTGGTGCACATGATACTGCTAAGATACGCCCAGAGCGTGAATCTGCCACATGCGCGTGCCTACAACCTCAGCGCGCCCTCACTGTGCACTACCTACGTGTCTCTGCCCCTGTTTCGCGCTTCAAACCGTCAACGGTCGGAAGCGTCATTAGCGTCTGGACATGAATTAGATGCAATTGTGTTCACTGGCGTTAGGACCGTTTCTGAGCGCGCACAGAGCAGTTTCACGCAAGATACAGCGCACAAAGTCTGACGATGAATCAGACCCCAAATGTTTAGTTTTGGGCTGAAATACTTCAATAACAAAGTCCACATACGACATAACTGCTGCAACCAGATATCTCCCCTCATGAATCGCACGGCGCAGTAGTCCGAGCTGACATCTGATTGGTTGCCAGGGGTTACAGCACATTTCTGCCATTAGCATGGCGTTATTAAATAAGTCTCTCGGCTGATTACATATTCCGGACGCCGGTTCCAGGGCCCATCGTCGGCCAGTGACTGCAGAGACACTGACACTAATCAGAAAGTATCTGACAATATAACCCTGTGAGCTATCTGTCCCCGGGCTGAGATAGGATTAAATGATATCGTTATCTAGAAGTGAGGGACCGTATGTCGGAGGAGATCAGATCCTCGGCGTTGGAGATAAGACGCTGAGCGAGAAATGTGAGACGCTTCCTATAGACGGATATCTGATGAGATGAGAATAATCAGCCGGGTCTCTGCTCCCATCTTACTCAGCCATACAATCCGCTGCCGTAATAAAGGTCCTCGTTAATGGGAAATGACCGATGAGAGAGGCGACAGCCGCTGCCAGGACAAAATTACCACAGAAATGTAATATATCTCTCTGCTCTATCATTTCTGTGAAACGTCCTTCTCTCCAGAGGGTTAGAAATGGAAACCTGAGAGAGGAAACACAGAGGAGGTGGGAGAAGAAATGTCCTGATATCTCGGGGTGACATTTTCTTTTAATATAAGCAGAACGAGGCCCGGGTGAGGGTCACAGGGCCTATGGGTGACTGGATTATTTGTGGATGCCTCATACACTAAAATGGTCATATCGTACTATTTCCAGAGATCCTGGGGAACCACAAGTGTATAATGAAGTGTCAGTTGTTTTAAACTGAATGTGGTTATTGTTCTGCCTCCAGAAATTACTTTTTGTGGGGAAATGGGGACATGGCAGGTGTAATGTAAATGATAGACGCTATATAAATAAATGGCGATGATGATGATAGACTAAATATACACCGATCAGCCACAACATTACAACCACCTGCCTAATATTGTGTAGGTTCCCCTTGTGCCGTCAACACAGCTCTGCCCCGTCGAGGCTTGGACTCCACAAGACCTCTGAAGGTGTCCTGTGGTATCTGGCACCAAGACGTTACCAGCAGATCCTACAAGTCCTATAAGTAGCGATGTGGGGCCTCCATGGCTCGGACTTGTATCTCCAGCACATCCCAAAGATCAGATTGAGATCTGGGGAATTTGGAGGACAAGTCAACACCTTGATCTCTTTGTCATGTTCCTCAAACCATTCCTGAACAATGTTTGCAGTGTGGCAGGACGCATTATCCTGCTGAAAGAGGCCACTGCTATCAGGGAATACCGCTGCCATGAAGGGGTGTACTTGGTCTGTTCAGGTAGGTGGTACGTGTCAAAGTAACATCCACATGAATGCCAGGACCCATGGTTTCCCTGCAGAACATTACCCAGAACATCACACTGTCTCCGCCGGCTTGTCTTCTTCCCATAGTACATCCTGGTGCCATCTATACATCAGATAAACGATGCACACGCACCTGGCCGTCCACATGATGTAAAAGAAAACGTGACTCATCAGACCAGCCCACCTTCTTCCATTGCTCCATGGTCCAGTTCTGCTGCTCACGTGCCCATTGTAGGTGCTTTCGGCAGTGGACAGAGGTCAGCATGGGCACTCTGACCGGCCTGCGGCTACGCAGCCCCATATACAGCAACCTGAGATGCTCTGTGTGTTCTGACACCTTTCTATCATAGCCGGCAGTAACTTTATCAGCACTTTGTGCTACAGTAGCTCTTCTGTAGGATTGGACCAGACGGGCTAGGCTTCAATCCTCGAGCCTTGGGCGCCCATGACCCTGTCACCGATTCACCAGATGTCTTTCCTTGGACCACTGTTTGTGGTACTAATCACAGCATAAAGTAACAGTTGGTCCCAACATCACCAAGTAACCAACGTCCTTCAGAATTGTCAGAATGATTTCACCCCCCCCTAAGTATCTGACTAATGTGGGAGGTGCTCACATATAACTGTACAAGTTATAGAGAGAAGAGACGATAGAATGTGTGTTATCGGGGCTCTCTCTGATGTTCTATATAATAAAATGTACAATTTGTATTTGCTATTGTTAATGTATTCATATATCCCGATTACAGAATGGTAGCGAAATATAGACAAATTGATGGACACATATTGTGACAGCGCAATAAAGTTAAATAAAGTGAATTAAAATTGCAGCCATCGACTCCGGTGCTCTGTTGTCTGTATCTATATTGAAATAAATACTTATATTTGTGTATCAATAATGACTGTGTATTTATCCGCCACTACAAGTACAGGAATCCTCTTATAAGAAAACTAATAGTGAATAATTCTATAATATGTTTTTATAGGAGGTCATGATCTATAAGGGAACAATGGTCATATCCCTTGAGTTTGTATGAAGGAATCTGAATTTCGGTCACAATACACTCTCCCTCTATAATCAATAGGTCTCTATACTTGGTTAAATTGACTGTTATATCGTGAGAGTTAAATTGTTAATCATAATTATCATAAGGGGGCGTAGGCTGAATAACATACAGCCGCACTCCCAGGTTTACCTTAATCCAATTATTTTATCCGGAGTTCACAAAATTATTTATAACGTCCCAATTGGATAATTTCAGGATACAGTGTAACAAATAGCGTGAATTTATTTACCATAAAATATCCATTTAGTTATCTTAACAGATACAATATCATTAGGGTACAGTCTGACACTCACTTTTATTATCAATGGATAATGATGTTTTAGCGCTTTTTGTCCTGGATGATTGTAAATCCACTTAATTTATCTGATAATGGGAATAAAAGGCTATAGTTAATATCAGCAAATACAATGTTTCAATCTCACATTCAGAACTGTTAATACTGATTATAATTTGACACCTTTAACAGACCTTATTGCACGTCCCTGAATTGGATTTAAAAATATGGAATCAAATATAATCTCCCTAGTTACTGAAATGATTGTAGGATGTTTGCACTGTATAGACTCTTATATGAGACCTATAATCCTACAGATTCCAATCTACTTGCATTTATTACAATCAGTACAGAGACCTGCAATAATTATGGTATCATTATAGCAATCACACTGAATGTACCTCTGACAACTATTTATAATATTAACTAGTACATAATAATCTATAATATAAAACATCTATGTATACTCTCTTGCCTCTGACTATAGTGATTTTGGGGCTCTGATATTCTTTAATTTTAGCGTCCCCCCTAATCCTTCATTAGAATATTAGTATGTTATATCGACATAAGGTAAGACGTGTAGCGGCATCGAGTTTAAGGACTAACAAAGCGAGAAGCTCCAACGCGTGTTTTGCTACGAATAGCTTTATGCCTTGATAAAGAAGTTGTATTTCTCTTCCATTCAGTAATCAGGATATATATATATATATATATATATATATACACACACACACACATATCTAATATATAAATGCTTAGTGGCGTCTGTGTGTGTGTGTGTGTGTGTGTGTGAAAGAAAAAAAAACCAAGTTGCAGCGCCACCTGCTGGGCAGAGTTATACACTGACCTACTAAATTCGTAGTGTGTGTGGGGAAAAAAATTCAAAAAGGGCTGAAATTTGGTAGGGCTCAAACTCATTTTCGTGAGGTAATTTTACCTCATGAACACACATGTGTAGAGGCGTGCGTTAGTGTGTGTGTGTGTGGAAAAAACTATTTTCTCAGAAAGGGCTCATCCAATTGACCTGAAATTTGGTATACTGACATTATTTGACAAAAAAATTAGAATAGTCAAGTCAGTTAACTTCCATCATCCCCCCTTCCCCCCGTGGGAGGGGTAGTAAAGGCTAAATTTACGAGTTGAGGGGTCAAACTCATTTTCGTGAGGCAATTTTACCTCATGAACACACATTAAAAAGGGTGCTTGCGTCGGGGAGTAACGATCTTCCTCTGAGGAGGCCTGGGCTAGGTCAAAATGCATGACAAGAACCTTTTTAAGACCTTAAGTAGCTTGATTTGACTAGAATGCATGAGTATCATGCACGGGTTAACTTGTATATATAGAGATATATATATATATATATATATATATATATATATATACACACATATATATACACACACACACACATACATATATATATATATATATATATATATATATATATATATATATATATATGCTAATTAGTAAATTAAATTCATAACGTGGCCACTAGATGGCACTGTTCCATTGCATTATTAATATTATTGTGGGGAGAATATACAGTCAATACACAAACTCACGACCCCAGGGCTGTGGTCCAGCAATGCTAACCACTGTGTCATCCCTTCTGTTGAACAAATACAGCTTTATGCTGACAGAGCGAATAACACGACAGCTTACACTCTTTTTTTTTTATTCTATTATACATATAAATCACACCCTTTATGCAGAATGATTTGTGGATTGTGCGTAGAAGAATAACGTGAGAATAATCCCTGATGATGAATAATGCAGATATTTCGCCGTCTCACTTTTGCATGGGAGGGGGTGAGAGCGAAGGAGGTTTATAGAGATCAAGTAATGATGTTGAACCCTCATTACCCCCCCTGTGCTGAGTAATTAACACATCAGAGATTACTTATAATCTCCACCAGTAAGAGGAGAAGTCAGTGACAGAGCCCAGCACACAGCCCACAGGACCTGCCATGGCTCGCTGTCTGCCACCCCCCTCCGTGTGCCTTCTAGTCTCCCTCCTCACCACCCTGGCGCTATGGGAAGCGGACTCCTGGGATGTCACGTCTGATACGGGGATCCAGAGAGTCAGCGAGAGGGAGCTGGTGAGTTTTATGGAGACACGTTCATAACTTCGCTATACGCAGATCCTCAATGTACAGGTCTGAGAAGATGCCCGGCTCCTGAAATACTCTGTGTCGCTGTGAGCATTACAATCATTTAATGGACTACTAGGTATTTCTATCTCACGGACATACAGGAGATAACAAAAAAATTAGTACAGCAGACACTCAGACCCCAGTAAAACCCCCCTCAAAATAATGTCCATTACGGGGATAGGGGTGGAACTTATTAATGGTTGGGGTAGAGACAATGATATATTTAGGTAGGAAAATCCTTTAATGCGTCTGAATGGCGCAGTGCATGTGGCGTTACCATGATGAAACGACTGCGTACCGGACGTGATAGGCTGACAGTGGGGGAACGTTTGTGTAGAGGAAGATGGGGGTGTTGTCATAGCAGCCAATTAGAGTATTTATTTTGCTTGTGCACTGAACGGTTGCCATAGTTACCAGCAACTTTTTCCCTTTGCACCAGTCCTTATAAAGGTCCCAGAGATTGGACAGTAATGTATTTGTGTTTTTATTGTGTCCGACTGTAATATCTCTTCTCTGCAGCTGCTGGAGCTACAGGACGTTCTGGATAAACTTCAGTCTAAGAGGAGCTCCATGTGGGAGATCAAATATAACCAA